>NC_142437.1:108487884-108792115 GCF_059453495.1 Arachis ipaensis
CTGCTTGCTTTTTCTTTTTCTTTCTATTTTTTTTTCGCCTATTTTTTTTTTCTGCAAGCTTTGTTCTTTGCTGCTTTTTCTTGCTTCAAGAATCATTTTTATGATTTTTCAGATTATCAAATAACATGTCTCCTAGTCATCATTCTTTCAAGAGCCAACATATTTAACATTCTTAAACAACAACTTCAAAAGACACATGCACTGTTCAAGCATACATTCAGAAAACAAGAAGCATTGTCACCATATCAATATAATTAAGCTAAGTTCAAGGATAAATTCGAAACTCATGTACTTCTTGTTCTTTTGAATTAAAACATTTTTCATTTAAGAGAGGTGATGGATTCATAGGACATTCATAACTTTAAGACAAAGTTACTAACTACTAATGATCATGTAATGAAGACACAAACATAGATAAGCACATAACATAGAAAATGAAAAACAGAAGAAATAAGAACAAGGAATGAATCCACCTTAGTGTTGGTGGCGTTTCCTTCTTGAGGAACCAATGATGTCCTTGAGCTCTTCTATGTCTCTTCCTTGCCTTTGTTGCTCCTCCTTCATTGCTTTTAGATCTTCTCTGATTTCATGAAGGATGATGGAGTGCTCTTGATGTTCCACCCTTAGTTGCTTCCAATAATTGTGTGGAAGAAAATGTATCCCCTGAGGTATCTCAGGGATCTCTTGATTTACCGTCAAATGTTCTACCACTGAGCTATAGACCCTTGATGGAAGCTTTTGTCTTCCCTTTCCTCTTTCTAGAGGTTTCTCTGGCCTTAGGTGCCATCAATGGTTATGAAAAAAAAACAAAGAAGCTATGCTTTTACCACACCAAACTTAGAATGTTGCTCGCCCTCGAGCAAAAGAAGAAAGAATAGAAGAAGAAGTAATGGAGGAGATGGATGGATGTGTGTATTCGGCCATATGGGTGGGATTGGGTGGGAGGGAGATGTTGAATTTTGAAGGTAGTGGGTGTATGGATGTGAGTGGTAAATGGAAAACAGAAGGGATGATCATGAATGGAAAGAGAGATGGTGAGGTGGGTGGGGATCCTGTGGGATTCATAGATCCTGAGATGATCCTGTGGTGTCCACAGATCTTGAGGTGATCCTGTGGTGTCCACAGATCCGGAGGTGTCAAGGATTTACATCCCTGCACCCATTAGGCATGTAAAATGCCCTTGCACACAACTCTGGGCGTTCAGCGCCAGGTTGGTGCCCATTTTGGGTGTCCAACGCCCATTTGCTGCCATTTCTGGCGTTGAACGCCAGAACCATGCTTGTTCTGGGCGTTCAGCGCCAGGATGCTACCCATTTTGGGCGTTCAGCGCCAGAACCATGCTCTATTCTGGCGTTTGAACGCCAGGCAGATGCTCCTCCAGGGTGTGATTTTTCTTCTGCTGTTTTTGATTCCATTTCTGATTTTTTTGTTTATTTTGTGACTCCACATGATCATGAACCTATAAAGACGTATAACTAAGAAAAATATAGTTAGATAAATAAAAATTGGGTTGCCTCCCAACAAGCGCTTCTTTAATGTCAATAGCTTGATAGTGGGCTCTCATGGAGCCTCACAAATGTGCAGAGCTTTGTTGAGACTCTCCAACACCAAACTTAGAGTTTGGATATGGGATTTCAACACCAAACTTAGAGTTTGGTTGTGGCCTCCCAACACCAAACTTAGAGTTTGACTGTGGGGGCTCTGGTTGACTTTGCTTTGAGAGAAGCTTTTTCTGCTTCCTCTCCATGGTTGCAGAGGGAGATCCTTGAGTTTTAAACACAAGGGAGTCCTTATTCCATTGAAGGACTATTTCACTTCTGTCAACATCAATCACAGCTCTTGCTGTGGCCAGGAAAGGTCTTCCTAGGATGATGGATTCATCCTCTTCCTTTCCAGTATCCAGGACTATGAAATCAGCAAGGATGTAAAGGCCTTCAACCTTTACTAACACGTCCTCTACTTGTCCATAAGCCTGTTTTCTTGAGCTGTCTGCCATCTCTAATGAGATTTTAGCAGCTTGCACCCCATAGATTCCCAGTTTCTCTATTACAGAGAGGGGCATGAGGTTTATTCCTGAACCAAGGTCACACAGAGCTTTAAAGATCATGGTGCCTATGGTACAGGGTATTATGAACTTTCCAGGATCCTGTCTCTTCTGAGGCAATGTCAGTTGATCCAGATCACTTAGTTCATTGATGAACAAGGGAGGTTCAACTTCCCAAGTATCAATGCCAAATAATTTGGCATTCAGCTTCATGATTGCACCAAGAAACTTGGCAGTTTGCTCTTCAGTAACATCCTCATTCTCTTCAGAAGAGGAATACTCATCAGAGCTCATGAAGGGAATAAGGAGGTTCAATGGAATCTCTATGGTCTCTAGATGAGCCTCAGAGTCCTTTGGTTCCTCAGAGGGAAGCTCCTTATTGATCACTGAACGTCCCAGGAGGTCTTCCTCCTTGGGATTCACGTCCTCTTCTCTCCTCACAGGTTCGGCCATGGTGCTTATGTCGATGGCCTTGCACTCTCCTTTTGGATTCTCTTCTGTATTGCTTGGGAGAGTACTAGGAGGGATTTCAGTGATTCTTTTACTCAGCTGGCCCACTTGTGCTTCCAGATTTCTAATGGAAGACCTTGTTTCATTCATGAAACTTACAGTGGCCTTGGATAGATCAGAGACTAAATTTGCTAAGCTAGATGGATTCTGCTCAGCATTCTCTGTCTGTTGCTGAGTGGATGATGGAAAAGGCTTGCTATTGCTAAACCTGTTTCTTCCACCATTATTAAAGCCTTGTTGAGGTTTTTGATCCTTCCATGAGAAATTTGGATGATTTCTCCATGATGAGTTATAGGTGTTTCCATAAGGTTCACCTAAGTAATTCACCTCTGCTATTGCAGGGTTCTCAGGATCATAAGCTTCTTCTTCAGAAGATGCCTCTTGAGTACTGTTGGATGCAGCTTGCATTCCATGCAGACTCTGAGAGATCATATTGACTTGCTGAGTCAATATTTTATTCTGAGCCAATATGGCATTCAGAGTATCAACTTCAAGAACTCCCTTCTTCATAGGCATCCCATTACTCACAGGATTCCTTTCAGAAGTGTACATGAACTGGTTATTAGCAACCATGTCAATGAGTTCTTGAGCTTCTGCAGGCGTTTTCTTTAGGTGAATGGATCCACCTGCAGAAGTGTCCAGTGACATCTTTGATAGCTCAGATAAACCATCATAGAATATATCCAGGATGGTCCATTCTGAAAGCATGTCAGAAGGACACTTTTTGGTCAACTGTTTGTATCTTTCCCAAGCTTCATAGAGGGATTCACCTTCTTTCTGTCTGAAGGTTTGAACATCAGCTCTAAGCTTGCTCAGCTTTTGAGGAGGAAAGTACTTGGCTAAGAAAGCCGTGACCAGCTTATCCCAAGAGTTCAGGCTGTCTTTGGGTTGAGAATCTAACCATAATCTAGCTCTGTCTCTTACAGCAAAAGGGAAAAGCATGAGCCTGTAGACTTCAGGATCTACTCCATTAGTCTTAACAGTATCACATATCTGCAAGAATTCAGTTAAGAACTGAAAAGGATCTTCAGATGGAAGTCCATGAAACTTGCAGTTCTGCTGCATCAGAGAAACTAATTGAGGTTTCAGCTCAAAGTTGTTTGCTCCAATGGCAGGAATGGAGATGCTTCTTCCATGTAAATTGGAATTAGGTGCAGTAAAGTCACCAAGCATCTTCCTTACATTATTATTATTTTCGGCTTCCATCTCCTCTTCCTGTTCGAAAATTTTTGAAAGGTTATCTCCGGATTGTTGTATTTTAGCTTCTCTTAGTTTTCTTTTTAGAGTCCTTTCAGGTTCTGGATCTGCTTCCACAAGAATGTTCTTATCCTTGCTCCTGCTCATATGACAAAGAAGTGGGCACAGAAAAATAATAATAATAATAGAGATCCTTTATACCACAGTATAGGGATCCCTGTGTGAGTGGAAGAAGAGGGGGAGACAAAGAATGTAATATAATGGAAGAAACACAACTATGAGGATGGCAGAGATGTGAGATGAGATGTTAGGATATGAATGAATAAATAGAATAAGATGGGAGAGAGAGAATTTTCTAAAAATATTTTTGAAAAAGAGTTAGTGATTTTCGAAAATGGTTTTTGAAAAATGTTAGTATTTTTCGAAAATTTTTAAAATCGAAAATAAAAATAATTAGTTAATTAAAAAGAAATTTTTGAAAAAGAGGGGAGATATTTTCGAAAATTAGAGAGAGAGAGAGTTAGTTAGATAGTTTTGAAAAAGTTAAGAAACAAACAAAAAGTTAGTTAGTTAGTTGAAACAAATTTTGAAAAGATAAGAAGTTAGGAGGTTAGAAAAGATATTTTGAAATCAAATTTTTGAAAAAGATAAGATAAGAAGATATTTTTGAAAAGATATGATTGAAATTAGTTTTTGAAAAAGATTTGATTTTTAAAATCACAATTAATGACTTGATTCACAAGAAATCACAAGATATGATTCTAGAACTTAAAGTTTGAAACTTTCTTAGCAAGTAAGTAACAAACTTAAAATTTTTGAATCAAAACATTAATTGGTGATGTTATTTTCGAAAATTTGATGTAAAAATAAGAAAAAGATTTTTGAAAAATATTTTTATAATTTTCGAAAATAACTAAGAAAAATGAAAAAGATTTGATTTTTGAAAAAGATTTTGAAAAAGATAAGATTTTCAAATTGAAAATTTGATTTGACTCATAAGAAACAACTTGATTTTAAAAAATTTTGAAAAAGTCAATCCAAATTTTCGAATTTGATGAGAGAAAAAGGGAAAGATATTTTTTTGATTTTTGAATTCTTTTTTTTTTATGAGAGAGAGAAACATGAAAATGATGCAATGCATGAGAATTTTAGATCAAAACATGTGATGCATGCAAGAATGCTATGAATGTCAAGATGAACACCAAGAACACCGTGAATATCATGATGAACATCAAGAACATATTTTTGAAAAATTTTATATGCAAAGAAAACATGCAAGACACTAAACTTAGAAATCTTTCATGTTTAGACTATAATAAACGAAAGATGCACATGTAAAACAAGAAAAGACACAAAACAAGAAAACATCAAGATCAAACAAGAAGACTGACCAAGAACAACTTGAAGATCATGAAGAACACTATGAATGCATGAATTTTCGAAAAATGCAAGATGAATATGCAAGTGACACCAAACTTATGATATGATTCAAGACTCAAACAAGAAACACAAAAAATATTTTTGATTTTTATGATTTTCTAATTTTTTTGTATTTTTATTTTTTTTTCGAAAATTATTTTGAAAAACAAAGATAAGGATTTCAAAATCTTTAATATGAATTCCAGGAATCTTGTCATGTTAGTCTTAAAGCTCCAATCAAAGGGTCAGGCATGGCTTAATAGCCAGCCAAGCTTTAATAAAAATATGAGTGTAATTCAGACATGACAAGCCTGACATACCCTATCCAGAAGGATTGGGCATGACTCCACTGAGGTGATTAGCCAATCCCAAAGCAGTTTGGGTATGGCTTTACAGCCAGATAGGCTTCAACATGCTTCATGAAACACTAGAATTCATTCTTAAAAATTTTGAAGCCATAGAATAATTTATTTTTGAAAACATTATTTTTAGTAAATTTTTTTTTTCGAAAATAGGTGAGAAAATTTTGAAAGATTTTTGAAAAATTTTTGAAAAGAAAACAAAAAGAAAATTACCTAATCTGAGCAACAAGATGAACCGTCAGTTGTCCAAACTCGAACAATCCCCGGCAACGGCGCCAAAAACTTGGTGTACGAAATTGTGATGTCCAGGCTCGAACAATCCCTGGCAATGTGAGCAACTTGGTACGCGTAATCGTGATTACACTTTAATGATGTAAAATTCATGGCTCTTTCTTTCCCCGGCACTGGCGCCAAGAGCATGGTGCCAATACCATGGTTCACAACTTCGATACAACTAACCAGCAAGTGCACTGGGTCGTCCAAGTAATACCTTACGTGAGTAAGGGTCGAATCCCACGGAGATTGTTGGTATGAAGCAAGCTATGGTCACCTTGCAAATCTCAGTTAGGCAGATATAAATTGATAATGATGTTTTCGAATGATAATTAATAGAATAGGGATAGAAATACTTATGTAATTCATTGGTAAGAATTTCAGATAAGCGAATGGAGATGCTTTTGTTCCTCTGAACCTCTGCTTTCCTGCTATCTTCATCCAATCAGTCTTACTCCTTTCCATGGCGGGCTTTATGCAAGGGCATCACCGTTGTCAGTGGCTACATCCCCTCCTCTCAGTGAAAAATATGCTCACATGCTCTGTCACAGCACGGCTAATCATCTGTCGGTTCTCGATCATGCTGGAATAGGATTCACCCTCCTTTTGCGTCTGTCACTAACGCCCAACAATCGCGAGTTTGAAGCTCGTCACAGTCATTCAATCATTGAATCCTACTCGGAATACCACAGACAAGGTTTAGACTTTCCGGATCCTCTTGAATGCCGCCATCATTCTAGCGTACGCCATGAAGATTCTGGTTAGGAGATCTAAGAGATATTCATCCTAGCTTATTTCATGTAGAACGGAAGTGTTTGTCAGGCACGTGTTCATAGGGGAGAATGGTGATGAGCGTCACACATAATCATCACCTTCATCACGTTCTTGGGTGCGAATGGATATCTTAGAAGCGAAATAAGATGAATTGAATAGAAAACAGTAGTACTTTGTATTAATCTTTGAGGAACAGCAGAGCTCCACACCTTAATCTATGGAGTGTAGAAACTCTACCGTTAAAAATACATAAGTGAAAGGTCCAGGCATGGCCGAGATGGCCAGCCCCCTAAACGTGATCAATAGATCAAAAGATAATCCAAAGATGTCTAATACAATAGTAAGAGGTCCTATTTATAATAAACTAGCTACTAGGGTTTACAGAAGTAAGTAATTGATGCATAAATCCACTTCCGGGGCCCACTTGGTGTGTGCTTGGGCTGGGCTTGAGTGTTGCTCGTGTAGAGGTCCTTCTTGGAGTTGAACGCCAGCTTTTGTGCCAGTTTGGGCGTTCAACTCTGGTTTTGGCTCCTTTTCTGGCGCTGGACGCCAGATTTGGGCAGAGAGCTGGCGTTGAATGCCAGTTTGCGTCATCTATTCTTGGCCAAAGTATGGACTATTATATATTGCTGGAAAGCCCTGGATGTCTACTTTCCAAAGCAATTAGAAGCACGCCGTTTTGAGTTCTGTAGCTCCTGAAAATCCATTTTGAGTGCAGGGAGGTCAGAATCCAACAGCATCAGCAGTCCTTCTTCAACCTCTGAATCTGATTTTTGCTCAAGTCCCTCAATTTCAGCCAGAAAATACCTGAAATCACAGAAAAACACACAAACTCATAGTAAAATCCAGAAATGTGAATTTAACATAAAAACTAAGGAAAACATCCCTAAAAGTAGCTGAATCCTACTAAAAACATACTAAAAACTATGCCAAAAAGCGTATAAATTATCCGCTCATCATTGCTTTTTGGAAAAGGGCTTTTCTTTGCTGAGAGTTTTGTTGGGATGTTAGTCTTGTAGATTTTAATGAGCCCTTACTCTGTCACTGCCTCCAAAGGATGCCCCTGGACCTTGTCTTGGGGTTTTCCTTTTTACTTGTTTGTATGCTTGAGTCATGCTCTGCTATGAGTTGATTTCGACTTTGCCCGAGATGTTTTGGTTAGTAATCTATTTTCTTCTTTCTTGCTGTAGGACTAGTTGACCTCATGTATTCTCGTAAAAATATTGTTGAGACATCTTCCCAAGTCCCTGAGGGCATGGCTGATTGGGTGGATTCTATGGTTCTTCTGTGTGTTTCGGTTGTTGACTCCGAGTTTTGTCAGCAGCTTAGGCAATTTCATAGGATTTGTAGTAATAGTAGTGATGAAAAGAACTATGAGCTTGTATCCCCCAATTCTGAGGAAAGGGTTTCTTTTTCTACCCGAATTGCTGGAGAACGCCCCTTTTTTCTATGCATACGACTTCTTTTTTAGTCAAATGAATATTACTCTTCCTTTTACCCCTTTTGAGACCAACCTATTGTGGTCTTGTAATGTAGCTCCATCCCAACTTCACCCCAATTCCTGGGGTTTTATAAAAATCTTTCAGTTGGTGTGTCACAAATTAGGTATCTCTGCTTCGCAATCCCTCTTCTTTTATCTCTTTGTTTTGACAAAACCTGGGGTGGTTAAGAAGAAGGCCGCCTGGATTTCTTTCCGAGCTTTCCAGGGGAAAAAGGTTTTTTCCATGTTTGACGAATCTTTCCGCGACTTCAAAAATTACTTTTTCAGGGTCTGAGCTGTTGAAGGAGCTCGGCCCTTTTTTCTGGATGAGAATGATGAACTCGCCTTTCCTTTAGAATGGCAAAAGAATGTAATGGTGTCTAAATACACGTGGGAGATGTTAGATGAGGCTGAGCAAGCCTTTGTAACTGTGTTGGAAGAAAACTGGGGTCAGCCGCCCCATCTTGATACAAAGAAATTCTTAGGAAATCCCTCTCTCCTCCGAGTTGAGCTGGGTAGTGGTTTATTTCTTTTGTTTTTCCTTGTTTTTGTTGAGTTTATTTCTTTTCTTTTCTGATTCATAACTTGGTTTCTCACTGCGCTGTTTGCTTGCAGAGATGATTAAAAATAATGAATCCATGAAGGCCTTCAAGAAGGCGAGGAAGGCTACGACGGCTCAAAACATCTCGGCAAAGGGGGCTGGGGAGGTGTCCTCTTAGGTTCAGTTGAAGCCATCTGTGCCGAGCTCTCATGGACCGAGGAGAATGATCCCTACTCCTCGAGTCCGTTTAGTTGATCCTCCGCAGTCTTCTGCTGCTGTTTCTTCTCCTCCGACCGTTCCTCCTTCCAAAAGACCCCGGACTGTTGAACCCTTCGATCTGAATGCGCCTGATTTCGACGCTATTGGGTTTGTCGACCAGCAGATCGGTCCTTATGGTGCCCTCTCTATGGATGATGTTTCTTGATGAGCGGATAATTTATACGCTTTTTGGCATTGTTTTTAGTATATTTTAGTTAGTTTTTATTATGTTTTCATTAGTTTTTAATTAAAAATCACAATTCTGGACTTTACTATGAGTTTGTGTGCTTTTCTATGATTTCAGGTATTTTCTGGCTGAAATTGAGGGACCTGAGCAAAAATCTGATTCAGAGGCTGAAAAAGGACTGCAGATGCTGTTGGATTCTGACCTCTCTGCATTCAAAGTGCATTTTCTGGAGCTATAGAAGCCCAATTGGCGCGCTCTCAATTGCGTTGGAAAGTAGACATTCTGGGCTTTCCAGCAATATATAATAGTCCATACTTTATCTGAGATTTGATGGCCCAAACCGGCGTTCCAAGTCAGCATAGAAATTCTGGCGTCAAAACGCCAGAACTGGCACAAAAGCTGGAGTTAAACGCCCAAACTGGCACAAAAGCTGGCGTTTAACTCCAAGAAATGCCTCTACACGAAAATGCTTCAATGCTCAGCCCAAGCACACACCAAGTGGGCCCGGAAGTAGATTTATATGTCATTTACTCATTTCTGTAAACCCTAGGCTACTAGTTTTCTATAAATAGGACCTTATGCTATTTTATTTTCATCTTCGATTAGTCTTATGCTATCTTAGATCTATATGGGCGCTGGCCTCACGGCCATGCCTAGACCTTGTTCTTTTGTATTTTCAACGATGGAGTTTCTACACACCATAGATTAAGGTGTGGAGCTCTGATGTTCTTCATGAATTAATGCAATTACTACTGTTTTTATATTCAATTCATGCCTACTTCTTCTCTAAGATATACACTTGTTCTTCAACTTGATGAATGTGATGATCCGTGACACTCATCATCATTCTCACCTATGAACGCGTGCCTGACAACTACCTCCGTTCTACCTTCGATTGAGTGTGTATCTCTTGGGTTTATAATCTAAGATTGGAACCTTCGTGGTATAGGCTAGAACTATTGGCGGCCATTCTTGAGATCCAAAAAGTCTAAACCTTGTCTGTGGTATTTTGAGTAGGATCTGAGAAGGGATGGCTGTGACGAGCTTCACACTCGCGAGTGTTGGGCGTAGTGACAGACGCAAAAGGATCAATGGATCCTATTCCAGCATGATTGAGAACCGACAGATGATTAGCCGTGCGGTGACAGCGTGCGTTGAACATTTTCACTGAGAGGACGGGAAGTAGCCATTGACAACGGTGATGCCCAACATAAAGCTTGCCATTGAAGGGAGTATGAATGATTGGAAGAAGGCAATGGGAAAGCAGAGGTTCAGGAGGAACAAAGCATCTTCATACGCTTATCTGAAATTCTCACCAATGAATTACATAAGTATTTCTATCTTTATTTTATGTTTTATTCATATTTTAATTATCAATCCTCCATAACCATTTGAATCCGCCTGACTAATATTTACAAGATGGCCATAGCTTGCTTCAAGCCGACAATCTCCGTGGGATCGACCCTTACTCGCGTAAGGTTTATTACTTGGACGACCCAGTGCACTTGCTGGTTAGTTGTGCGGAGTTGTGATAAAGAGTTGAGATTACAATTGTGCGTACCATGTTGATGGCGCCATTGATGATCATGTGAAGTCACAAAAATAATTAAAAAAGCAAAAATAGAATGAAAAATAGAGTGAAAAATAGCACACCCTGGAGGAAAAACTTGCTGGCGTTTAAATGCCAGTAAGGGTAGCAGAATGGGCGTTAAACGCCCAGTCTGGCACCATTCTGGGCATTTAACGCCAGAAATGGGCACCAGACTGGCGTTTAATGCCAGAAAAGGGCAAGAAGCTGGCGTTAAACGCCAGAAAAGGGCAGCAGCCTGGCGTTTAACGCCAAGATTGGCCGCAAGGGGCGTTTTGCACGCAACATGGTGTAGAGATGCAAAATCCTTGTCACCTCAGGATCTGTGGACCCCACAGGATTCCCACCTACCTCATCTCTCTCTCTCTTCTTCACCCATTCACCAATCACCTCAACACCTCTTCCCAAAAAAAAAAAAAAAACCCTCACCTATCAAATCCTACCCTCTTCTCCATAAACCCTTCACCAATCCATAACCCTCCATCATAAATCCCACCTACCTCACCATCCAAATTCAAACCATTTTCCCTCCCAAACCCACCCATACATGACCGAACCTTACCCCTCTCCCCACCCCTATATAAACCCATCTTCACCCTCTCATTTTCACACATCATACACACTACTTCTCCCCCTTGGCCGAATCACTCCCACTTCTCCATCTCCTCCATTTTCTTCTTCTTCTCCGTCCTTCTTTCTTCTTTTGCTCGAGGACGAGCAAAATTTCTAAGTTTGGTGTGGTAAAAGCGTCGCTTTTTGTTTTTCCATAACCATTTATGGCACCTAAGGCCGGAGAAACCTCTAGAAAGAGGAAAGGGAAGGCAAAAGCTTCCACCTCCGAGTCATAGGAGATGGAGAGATTCATCTCAAGGGTGCATCAAGACCACTTCTATGAAGTTGTGGCCAAGAAGAAGGTGATCCCCGAAGTCCCTTTCAAGCTCAAAAAGGGTGAATATCCGGAGATCTGACATGAAATCCGAAGAAGAGGTTGGGAAGTTCTCACCAACCCCATTCAACAAGTCGGAATCTTAATGGTTCAAGAGTTCTATGCCAATGCATGGATCACCAAGAACCATGATCAAAGTGTAAACCCGGACCCAAAGAATTGGCTTACAATGGTTCGGGGGAAATACTTAGATTTTAGTCCGGAAAATGTAAGGTTGGGATTCAACTTGCCTATGATGCAAGGAGATGCACACCCCTACACTAGAAGGGTCAACTTTGATCAAAGGTTAGACCAAGTCCTCATAGACATTTGTGAAGAGGGCGCTCAATGGAAGAGAGATTCAAGAGGGAAGCCGGTTCAACTAAAAAGGCATGACCTCAAGCCCGGGACTAGGGGATGGTTGGAGTTTATCCAACGATCAATCATTCCAACTAGTAACCGGTCTGAAGTTACCATAGACTGGGCTATCATGATCCATAGCATCATGATTGGAGAGGAAGTAGAAGTTCATGAGGTTATATCCCAAGAACTCTACAAGGTGGCGGACAAGTCCTCTACTTTGGCAAGGTTAGCCTTTCCTCATCTCATTTGTCACCTTTGCAATTCAGCTGGAATTGACATAGGGGAAGACATCCTCATTGATGAGGACAAGCCAATCACTAAGAAAAGGATGGAGCAAACAAGAGATCCCACTCATGGACATGAGCATGAGGAAATTCCTCATCATGAAATTCCTGAGATACCTCAAGGGATGCATTTACCTCCACAAAATTATTGGGAGCAAATCAACACCTCCCTAGGAGAATTAAGTTAAAATATGGGACAACTAAGGGTGGATCACCAAGAGCATTCCATCCTCCTCCATGAAATTAGAGAAGACCAAAGAGTCATGAGGGAGGAGCAACAAAGGCAAGGAAGAGACATTGAGGAGCTCAAGCACTCCATAAGATCTTCAAGAGGAAGAACTAGCCGCCATCACTAAGGTGGACCCGTTCTTTAATCTCCTTGTTCTTGTTTTTCTGTTTTTATGCTTTATGTTTTATTTATGTTTTTGTCTTATTATATGATCACTAGTGTCTAAGTGTCTATGCCTTGAAGCTATGAATGTCCTATGAATCCATCACCTTTCTTAAATAAAAAATATTTTAATTACAAAAGAACAAAAAGTACATGATTTCAAATTCATCCCTAAAATTAGTTTAATTATTCTGATGTGGTGGTAAAACTTTTTGTTTTCTGAATGTATGCTTGAACAGTGCATATGTCTTTTGAATTTGTTGTTTATGAATGTTAAAATTGTTGGCTCTTGAAAGAATGATGGAAAAAGGAGAAATGTTATTGAGGATCTGAAAAATCATAAAAATAATTCTTTAAGCAAGAAAAAGCAGTGAATACAAAAAAAAAAGAGAGAGAGAAGGCGAAAAAGAAAAAAAGAGAGAGAAAGAAAAAGCAAGCAGAAAAAGCCAATAGCCCTTTAAACCAAAAGGCAAGGGTAATAAAAAGGATCCAAGGCTTTGAGCATCAGTGGATAGGAGAGCCCACAGGAATAAAATCCTGGCCTAAGCGGCTAAACCAAGCTGTCCCTAACCATGTGCTTGTGGCGTGAAGGTGTCAAGTGAAAACTTGAGACTGAGCGGTTAAAGTCGTGGTCCAAAGTAAAAAGAGTGTGCTTAAGAGCTCTAGACACCTTTGATTGGGGACTCTAGCAAAGCTGAGTCACAATCTGAAAAGGTTCACCCAGTTATGTGTCTGTGGCATTTATGTATCCGGTGGTAATACTGGAAAACAAAATGCTTAGGGTCACGGCCAAGACTCATAAAGTAACTGTGTTCAAGAATCAACATACTATACTAGGAGAATCAATAACACTATCTGAATTATGAGTTCCTATAGATGCCAATCATTCTAAACTTCAAAGGATAAAGTGAGATGCCAAAACTGTTCAGAGGCAAAAAGCTACTAGTCCCGCTCATCTAATTAGAGCTAAGTTTCACTGATAATTTAGAATTTATAGTATATTCTCTTCTTTTTATCCTATTTGATTTTCAGTTGCTTGGGGACAAGCAACAATTTAAGTTTGGTGTTGTGATGAGCGGATAATTTATACGCTTTTTGGCATTGTTTTTAGTATGTTTTAGTATGATTTAGTTAGTTTTTATTATATTTTTATTAGTTTTTAATTAAAAATCATATTTCTGGACTTTACTATGAGTTTGTGTATTTTTCTATGATTTCAGGTATTTTCTGGCTGAAATTGATGTACCTGAGCAAAAATCTTATTCAGAGGCTGAAAAAGGACTGCAGATGCTATTGGATTCTGACCTCTCTGCATTCGAAGTGGATTTTCTGGAGCTACAGAAGCCCAATTGGCACGCTCTCAATTGCGTTGGAAAGTAGACATCCTGGACTTTTCAGCAATATATAATAGTCCATACTTTGCCCGAGATTTGATGGCCCAAACCGGCGTTCCAAATCAGCACAAAAATTCTGGCGTCAAAACGCCAGAACTGGTACAAAAGCTGGAGTTAAACGCCCAAACTAGCACAAAAGCTGGCGTCTAACTCCAAGAGAAGCCTCTACACGAAAATGCTTCAATGCTCAGCACAAGCACACACCAAGTGGGCCCGGAAGTGGATTTATACGTCATTTACTCATTTCTGTAAACCATAGGCTACTAGTTTTCTATAAATAGGACCTTATGCTATTGTATTTTCATCTTCGATTAGTCTTATGCTATCTTAGATCTATATGGGGGCTGGCCTCATGGCCATACCTAGACCTTGTTCTTATGTATTTTCAATGGTGGAGTTTTTACACACCATAGATTAAGGTGTGGAGCTCTGCTGTTCCTCATGAATTAATGTAATTACTACTGTTTTTCTATTCAACTCAAGCGTATTTCTTCTCCAAAATATTCATTCGCACTCAAGAACATGATGAATGTGATGATTATGTGACACTCATCACCATTCTCACCTATGAACGCGTGCCTGAAAACCACCTCCCTTCTACATGCAAACAAGCTTGAATGTGTATCTCTTGGGTTTCTAGTCTAAGATTGGAACCTTCGTGGTATAGGCTAGAATTATTGGCAGCCATTCTTGAGATCCGGAAAGTCTAAACCTTGTCTGTGGTATTCCAAGTAGGATCTGGGAAAGGATGGCTGTGATGAGCTTCAAACTCGCGAGTGTTGGGCGTAGTGACAGACGCAAAAGGATCAATGGATCCTATTCCAGCATGATCGAGAACCGACAAATGATTAGCCGTGCGGTGACAGCGTGCGTTGAACATTTTCACTGAGAGGACGGGAAGTAGCCATTGACAACGGTGATGCCCAACATAAAGCTTGCCATGGAAGGGAGTATGAATGATTGGAAGAAGACAATGGGAAAGCATTTAAGAAAGGTGAAGGATTCATAGGACATTCATAACTTTAAGGCATAGACATTTAGACACTAGTGATCATGTAATAAGACACAAACATAAATAAAACATAAAGCATAATTTTCGAAAAAAAAACAGAAAAATAAGAACAAGGAAGTTAAAGAACGGGTCCACCTTAGTGATGGCGACTTGTTCTTCCTCTTGAAGATCTTATGGAGTGCTTGAGCTCCTCAATGTCTCTTCCTTACCTTTGTTGCCATAAATGGTTATGGAAAAATAAAAAAGCAACGCTTTTATCACACCAAACTTAGAAGGTTTGCTCGTCCTCGAGCAAAAGAAGAAATAAAAGAGGAGGAGAAGAGGAAATAGAGGAGATGGAAGGGGCTTATTGGTTCGGCCAAGGTGGAGAAGTAGTGTGTATGTTGACTGAAAATGAAGGTGTGAAGAGGGGTTTATATGATGGATGGATGTGGATTGGTGAAGAGATTATGGAGAAGCGGGTAGGATTTGATAGGTGAAGGGTATTTGGGGAAGGGTGTTATGGAAAGGTGGGAAGAAGAAAGAGAGAGGTGGGGTAGGAGGGGATCCTATGGGGTCCACAGATCCTGAGGTGTCAAGGATTTCTCATCCCTACACCAATTAGGCGTGCAAAACGCCCCTTGCTGCCAATCCTGGCATTAAACGCCAGGTTGCTACCCTTTTCTGGCGTTTAACGCTAGCTTCTTGCCCTTTTCTGGCATTAAACGCCAGCTCTGTGCCCATTTCTGGCGTTAAACGCCCAGAATGGTGCCAAACTGGGTGTTTAACGCCCATTCTGCTGCCCTTACTGGCATTTAAACGCCAGCAAGTTTCTCCTCCAGGGTGTGCTATTTTTCATTCTGTTTTTGCTTTTTCAGTTGTTTTTGTGACTTCACATGATCATCAACCTACTGAAAACATAAAATAACAATAGAAACTAAATAGATATAATAGAATTGGGTTGCCTCCCAACAAGCGCTTCTTTAATGTCATTAGCTGGACCTTGACTGAGCTTTATTCAAGCCTCAATTTTGAGCATTCTTGCTCAAAATTGCTTTCAAGATAATGTTTGATTCTCTGTCCATTAACAATGAACTTTTTATCAGAGTCAAAGTCCTGAAGCTCAACATATCCATATGGTGATACACTTGTAATCACATATGGTCCCCTCTACCGGGATTTCAATTTCCCGGGAAATAGTCTGAGCCTAGAGTTAAATAGCAGAACCTTCTGTCCTGGTTCAAATACTCTAGATGACAGTTTCTTGTCATGCCACCTTTTTGCTTTCTCCTTGTAAATTTTTGCATTTTCAAAAGCATTGAGTCTGAATTCCTCTAGCTCATTCAGCTGGAGCAATCTTTTCTCTCCAGCTAACTTAGCATCCAGATTTAGGAATCTGGTTGCCCAGTAGGCTTCATGTTCCAGTTCCACGGGCAAATGACAGGCCTTGCCATACACAAGCTGGTATGGAGAGGTTCCTCTAGAAGTCTTGAATGCTGTTCTGTATGCCCAGAGAGCATCATCCAAGCTTTTTGCCCAATCCTTTCTACGGGCAATTACAGTCCATTCCAGGATTCTTTTTAGTTCTCTGTTAGAGACTTCAGCCTGCCCATTTGTCTGTGGATGATATGGAGTTGCTACTTTGTGGCTAATTCCATATCGAACCATAGCAGAGTAAAGCTGTTTATTGCATAAATGAGTGCTCCCGTCACTGATTAATACTCTGAGAACTCCAAATCTGCTGAAGATGTGTTTCTGGAGGAACTTTATCACTGTTTTAGTATCATTAATGGGTGTGGCAATTGCTTCTACCCATTTAGATACGTAGTCTACTGCCACCAGAATGTAAGTGTTTGAGTATGATAGTGGGAAAGGACCCATGAAGTCAATACCCCATACATCAAACAACTCAATCTCTAAGATCCCTTGTTGAGGCATGGCATAAACATGGGGCAAGTTGCCAGCTCTTTGGCAGCTGTCATAGTTACGCACAAACTCTCGGGCATCTCTATAGAGAGTAGGCCAATAGAAGCCACATTGGAGGACCTTAGTGGCTGTTCGCTCACCTCCGAAATGTCCCCCATATTGTGATCCATGGCAATGCCATAGGATCTTCTGTGCTTCCTCTCTAGGTACGCATCTGCGGATCATTCCGTCTGCACATCTCTTAAAGAGGTATGGCTCATCCCATAGGTAGTACTTTGCATCAGAAATTAATTTTTTTTCTTTGCACCCTGCTGTACTCATTGGGTATAAACCTCACAGCTTTATAATTTACAATGTCTACAAACCATGGTGCTTCCTGAATGGCAAAAAGTTGCTCATCCAGAAAAGTCTCAGAGATCTCAGTAGGAGAGAGGGACGCCCCTGCTACTGGTTCTATCCGGGACAGGTGATCAGCTACCTGGTTCTCTGTCCCTTTTCTGTCTCTTATTTCTATATCAAACTCTTGCAGAAGCAATAGCCATCTTATGAGCCTAGGTTTTGAATCCTGCTTTGTGAGTAGGTATTTAAGAGCAGCATGGTCAGTATACACAATCACTTTTGAACCTACTAAATAGGATCTAAACTTGTCAATGGCATAAACCACTGCAAGTAACTCTTTTTCTGTGGTTGTGTAATTCTTCTGTGCATCATTTGAAACACGGCTAGCATAATAAATGACGTGCAGAAGCTTGTTATGCCTCTGTCCCAACACTGCACCAATGGCATGGTCACTGGCATCACACATTAGTTCGAATGGTAATGTCCAGTCTGGTACAGAGATGACTGGTGCTGTGACCAGCTTAGCTTTCAGGGTCTCAAACACCTACAGACACTCTGTGTTAAACACAAATGGCGTGTCAGCAGCTAGCAGGTTGCTCAGAGGTTTTGTAATTTTTGAAAAATCCTTTATAAACCTCCTGTAGAATCCTGCATGTCCCAGAAAGCTTCTGATTGCCTTTACATTGGCAGGTGGTGGTAATTTTTCAATTACCTCTACTTTGGCTTGATCCACCTCTATTCCCTTGCTTGAAATTTTGTGCCCAAGGACAATGCCTTCAGTCACCATAAAGTGACATTTTTCCCAGTTTAAGACCAGGTTAGTCTCTTGGCACCTTTTCATGACAAGTGCTAAATGATCAAGACAGGAGCTAAATGAGTCTCCAAATATTAAGAAGTCACCAATGAAGACTTCCAGGAACTTCTCTACCATATTAGAGAAGATAGAGAGCATGCACCTCTGAAAGGTTGCAGGTGCATTGCATAGACCAAAAGGCATTCTTTAGTAGGCAAATACTCCAGATGGACATGTGAATGACGTTTTCTCTTGGTCTTGAGGATCCACTGCAATTTGGTTGTACCCTGAATAGCCATCCAAAAAGTAGTAGTATTCATGACCTGCTAGTCGCTCTAGCATTTGGTCTATGAATGGTAAAGGAAAATGATCCTTCCTGGTGGCTGTATTGAGTCTTCTGTAGTCAATACACATATGCCACCCTGTAACTACTCTTGTAGGAACCAGTTCATTCTTTTTCATTATGAACCACTGTCATGCCTCCCTTCTTGGGGACAACGTGTACAGGGCTCACCTAGGGGCTATCAGAAATAGGATAAATAATCCCAGCCTCTAGTAACTTAGTGACCTCTTTCTGCACCACCTCCTTCATGGCTGTATTTAGCCGCCTCTGTGGCTGAACCACTGGCTTAGCATCATCCTCCAATAGGATCTTGTGCATGCATCTTGCTGGGCTAATGCCTTTAAGATCACTTATGGACCACCCAAGAGCTGTCTTGTGTGTCCTTAGCACTTGGATTAGTGCTTTCTCTTCCTGTGGATTTAAAGCAGAGCTTATGATCACTGAAAAAGTGTCACCTTCTCCCAGAAATGCATATTTCAGGGATGGTGGTAGTGGTTTGAGCTCGGGTTTAGGAGGCTTATCCTCTTCCTGAGAAATTTTCAGAGGTTCTTTTATTTCCTCTGATTCCTCCAGATCAGGCTGAACATCTTTAAAGATGTCCTCTAGCTCTGATTCGAGACTCTCAGTCATATTGATCTCTTCCACCAAAGATTCAATAATATCAGTGCTCATGCAGTCATTTGATGTGTCTGGATGCTGCATAGCTTTGACAGCATTTAACTTGAACTCATCCTCATTGACTCTTAGGGTCACTTCCCCTTTTTGTACATCAATAAGAGTTCGTCCAGTTGCTAGGAAAGGTCTTCCTAGAATGAGAGTTGCACTCTTGTGCTCCTCTATTTCCAGCACTACAAAGTCAGTGGGAAAGGTGAATGGCCCAACCTTGATAATCATGTCCTCAATTATGCCTGATGGATATTTAATGGAGCCATCAGCAAGTTGGAGACATATCCGGGTTGGTTTGACTTCTTCAGTCAAACCAAGCTTTCTAATAGTGGATGCAGGTATTAGGTTGATACTTGCTCCAAGGTCACATAGGGCTGTCTTTGTACAAGCACCCTCTAATGTGCATGGTATCATAAAGCTTCTTGGATCTTGAAGCTTTTCTGGTAAGCTTTTCAGAATGACTGCACTGCATTCTTCAGTGAGAAACACCTTTTCGGTTTCTCTCCAATCCTTCTTATGACTTAAGATCTCTTTCATGAACTTAGCATAAGAGGGTATTTGCTCAAGTGCCTTTGCAAATGGGATCTTTATCTCAAGAGTCCTGAGATAGTCTGCAAAGCGGGCAAATTGTTTATCCTGTTTTGCTTGGCGGAGTTTCTGAGGATAAGGCATCTTGGCTTTATATTCTTCAACCTTAGTTGCTGCAGCTTTATTTCCTACAGAGGTGGTTGGAGCAGCCTGCTTAAGGGGGTTATTATCAGCACTTGCAAGTGTCTGACCCCTCTTTGGCGTTTGAACGCCAGGAATGGGTGCTGGATGGGCGTTTAACGCTAGCTTCCCACCCTTTTCTGGCGTTTGAACGCTAGATTTGGGCATCCACTGGGCGTTTAACGCCAGTTTTTCACCCTCTTCTGGCGTTTGAACGCCAGAACTATTCCTCTCTGGGCTCTTACTTTCCTCAGAGGGATTTTGGACAGTGGTCTGGTCATCCTCTGTCAGTTGTTCCTTTCTTGGTTTTCTGCTACCTTCAACTGAATTATTCAATGTCTTCCCACTCCTTAGTTGATCTGCTTGGCATTCTTCTGTTATCTGTTTAGATAGCTGTTGTTTCATCTGATTCAATTGTGCTTCCATATTTTGGTTGGCATTTTTAGTGTCTTAGAGTATCTCTTTGAATTCTTCAAACTATTTTGTTATGATAAGCAATTGCTGATTGAGTTCAGCAACTTGTTCTTGTGGACTAGGTTCAGAGGATACTGCTTTAGCCTCTTCTTTCATGGAGGACTCACTTCTTAGGTACAGATGCTGATTTCTAGCAACTGTATCAATGAGTTCTTGAGCCTCTTCAATCGTTTTCCTCATGTGTATAGATCCACCAGCTGAGTAGTCTAGAGACATTTGAGCTCTTTCTGTAAGTCCATAGTAGAAGATGTCTAACTATACCCACTCTGAAAACATTTCAGAGGGGCATTTCCTTAGCATCCCTCTGTACCTCTCCCAGGCATTATAAAGGGATTCATGATCCTCTTGTTTAAAGCCTTGGATGTCCAGTCTTAGCTGTGTCATTCTTTTTGGAGGGTAAAATTGATTCAGGAATTTGTCTGATAACTGTCTCCATATTTTTATGCTTGCTGTGGGTTGGTTATTTAACCACCTCTTAGCTTAATCTTTATCACGTACTGTGTCAGCAATTTGTAAGAACTGTGCCAGAAACTCAGTAGGTTCTTCCTGTGGAAGACCGGAATACTGGCAATTTTACTGTATCATGATAATGAGCTGAGGATTTAGCTCAAAACTGCTTGCTTTGATGGGAGGTATACAGATGCTACTCCCATATGCAGCTGTAATGGGGTTAGCATATGACCCCAGAGTCCTTCTGGACTGTTCACTTCCACTTATGTCCATGATGGAGAAAAGGAAATTGATATGAATTTTTTTTATTTAATTAAAATTAACCGAAAAAAATAAAACAAAATAAATGAAAAATAAAATAAAAGTTTCGAAAATTAAGAGAAAAAGTAAAAAGATAACTAAATAATTCGAATGCTAAAATGGCTAATTAATTAAAAAGATTTGAAAAATTCTGGAAATGATTTTCGAAAATTAGAAGAAAATGGAATAAAAGCAAATTGAAAACTAAATTAATTAATTAATTAAAAAGATTTTGGAATTAGCAATTAAAAAGATATGATTGAAAATTATTTTGAAAAAGATATGATTGAGAAGATATGATTGCAATTTATAAAAAAAAGATATGATTGAAGAAATTAAAAAGATTTGATTTTTGAAAAAGATTTGAAAAGATCAATTTTTGAAATTAGAATTTTGACTTGACTAAAAAAGGATATGATTTTGAAAATCTTTGACTAATTTAATGCAAAATTTCGAAATTTATGAGTAAAATAACGAAAAGATATTTTTTTTTGAATTTTAATGAGGAATGAGAAAAACAACAAAATGACACTAAACTTAGAAATTTTAGATCAAAACAAAGAGAACAAACAAGAAAACTTTGAATGTCAAGATGAACACCAAGAACACTTTGAAGATCAAGATGAACACCAAGAACACATTTTTGAAAAATTTTTAAGTAAATAAAAGCACAAAAACACCAAACTTAAAATTTTTAGAAAATCAAACATAAATTTTCGAAAATTTAAAGGAAAACACAAAGAAGACACCAAATTTAGAATTTTTAAAGATCAAGAAAGAACTAAAAACATGCAAATTCGAAAAATTAAAAGAAAATAAAAGCATGCAAAAGACACCAAACTTAAAATATGAAAATAAACACAAATAAAAGACTCTAAACCAACAAAAATAAATTATTCCTAATCTAAGCAACAAGATAAACCGTCAGTTGTCCAAACTCGAACAATCCTCGGCAACGGCGCCAAAAACTTGGTGCACGAAATCACAATCACACTTTTGCAATTCCGCACAACTAACCAGCAAGTGCACTGGATCGTCCAAGTAATACCTTACGTGAGTAAGGGTCGATCCCACAGAGATTGTCGGCTTGAAGCAAGCTATGGTTATCTTGTAACTCTTAGTCAGGATATCAATAATTCTCATATTTAATTGTAAAAAGTAAAAGAACATGAAATAAATACTTGTTTTGCAGTAATGGAGAACAGGTTGAGGTTTTGGAGATGCTATATCTTCTGAATCTCTGCTTTCCCACTGTCTTCTTCTTCATGCACGCAAGGCTCCTTCCATGGCAAGCTTTATGTTGGGTTTCATCGTTGTCAATGGCTACCTCCCATCCTCTCAGTGAAAATGGTCCAAATGCACTGTCACCGCACGGCTAATCAGATGTTGGTTCTCGATCATGCTGGAAGTCACTACGCCCAACACTCGCGAGTTTGAAGCTCGTCACAGCCATCCCTTCCCAGATCCTACTCAGAATACCACAGACAAGGTTTAGACTTTCCGGATCTCAGGAATGGCTGCCAATAGTTCTAGCCTATACCACGAAGGTTCCAATCTTAGATCAGAAACCCAAGAGATACACATTCAAGCTTGATTCATGTAGAACAGAGGTGGTTGTCAGGCACGTTTTCATAGGTGAGAATGATGATGAGTGTCATGGATCATCACATTCATCAGGTTGAAGTGCGAATGAATATCTTAGAATAGAAACAAGCGTGGTTGAATGGAAAACAGTAGTAATTGCATTAATTCATCAAAACACAGCAGAGCTCCTCACCCCCAACCATGGGGTTTAGAGACTCATGCCGTCAAAGATACAATATGAATGTGTAAAGTGTCATGAGATGAAAATACAATAGCAAAAGGTCCTATTTATAATGAACTAGTGACCTAGGGTTTACAGAAATGAGTAAATGATGCAGAAATTCACTTCTGGGGCCCACTTGGTGTGTGCTTGGGCTGAGCATTGAAGCATTTTCGAGTAGAGGCTTTTCTTGGAGTTAAACGCCAGCTTTTGTGCCAGTTTGGGCGTTTAACTCCAGCTTTTATGCCAGTTTTGGCGTTTTGACGCCAGAATTTTTATGCTGACTTGGAATGCCTGTTTGGGCCATCAAATATCAGACAAAGTATAAACTATTATATATTGCTGGAAAGCCCAGGATGTCTACTTTCCAACGCAATTAAGAGCGCGCCAATTAGGCTTCTGTAGCTCCAGAAAATCTACTTCGAGTGCAGGGAGGTCAGAATCCAACAGCATCTACAGTCCTTTTTCAGCCTCTGAATCAGATTTTTGCTCAGGTCCCTCAATTTCAGCCAGAAAATACCTAAAATCACAGAAAAACACACAAACTCATAGTAAAGTCCATTAATGTGATTTTTAATTAAAAACTAATAAAAATATAATAAAAACTAACTAAAACATACTAAAAACATACTAAAAACAATGCCAAAAAGCGTATAAATTATCCGCTCATCAATTGGCTGAAGACACGGCATTGAGACACAAGAAGAGCTATGTCATGACCTACAGGGAAGTGATGTGTCTCAGAGAGGAGTTGGAGTCTGCCCGGGCTGATTATGCCGAGCTCCAGGGTCACCTTGTAGGCAGCGTAAATGCTGCTTATGAAAACCTGAAGGAGCAGGTTCGGGTTCTTGCCCCCGAGCTTGACCTTACTCTCTTCAGCCTGGACAACGTTGTAAAAGACGGCAAGATTGTCCCTGACGACCCGGATGACGATGATGTTGAACCTCCTTCTGTGCCTGCCGCCAAAGCTTCTGTTGTGCCGACTTCTTCAGCTCCTTCATCTGAAGTTGGTCATCCCGAATTAGAACCTGATTGCCAAATCTTGAATTGGGATGATGGGACAGTGGATGCAGTGCCTCTTCAGACTCGCCCTCCTTCGCCCCGTGTTGATGCTGCTGAGAAGTCTTCGGATCCTCAATGATTTTTCTGGATATTTATGTAAATAGCCCAGTTTGTGGGCTTTTGAACTTTTTTATATTTTGTAATTTGGTGGTTCTGACTTTGGATACTCTTTTAGTTGCTTGTTTAGCAACTTCATTTTGTAAAACAAAATAGTTTCCAAGCTCTTGGGGCTAATTTTGGTGGCCTCTTGAGTTTGTTATTATTATAACTTATGTTTTTCATAACATGTCTGTTTGCATCTGTCTTGGTACCTTTTTTAGGTTTTTTGGAGTGTTGGAGCTTTGTTGACCTCTTTGGATTGCCTTTGTATTTCATGTTTATGGCTTGATTCCTTTGAGGTTGTGGATGTTTGGATCCAAATTGTATGTCGACTTTCTTATGTTGGCCTGAAGTTATTTCTAGTAATCCGTTTTGTTTGGACCTTTGTGAGGTCTCTGTTAGGAATTACTTTTATAATGTTAAGGTTTTTGGGAGGCCGACTTCGTCGCCTTAGTTTTACTTCTAGTAATCCTCTTTTTTTGACCTTTGTTAGGTCTCTTTTAGGGATTACTTTTGTAATTTGTTGGTGGGACGCCGACTTCATCATGTCGATCTCTTCTAAGTTATTTCTAGTAATCCTCTTTTTTGGACCTTTGTCAGGTCTCTTTCAGGGATTACTTTTTATAACTTGTTCGTGGGAGGCCGACTTCACCATGTCGGTCTCTTCTAAGTTATTTCTAGTAATCCTCTTTCTTGGACCCTCGTCAGGTCTCTTTCAGGGATTACTTTTTATAACTTGTTGATTTTGGGACCGACTTTTTTGCGTCGGTCCCTTCTAAGTTATTTTTAGTAATCCTCTTTTTTAGGGCTGGCCAGGCCTCTTTCCAGGGATTGACTTTTTATAACTTTGATTATTGTGGTCGACTGGTCCGACTTCTTTACGTCGGCCTGTCTTTTAAGTTATTCTTAGCAACCCATTTTATTAAGACCTCGTCAAGTCCTGTCTATGGATCACTTTCGATAACTTCTTGCATTATTCTGTTCTGTCGCTTTTTCATCTTTGTCGATTTTGTCAAAGTTAGGTTTGATCCTTGTTTGGTCGACCTTTTGATGAATTTGGTTTTCACCTTCTTTGGTCTTTATTGTGGTCGGACAGTGAATTTGATCTTCACTTTCTGCCGATCTCGTAGTTTTGTAATCGGGCGATGAATTTTTAGCGTTTCAGACTTAATGCGTCTTGAGAATTTGTAGAAATCTAAAAAACTTTATTCAAAAGAAAATGCGGATATATACATGTGGGGGTTTTATCCCTCCAAGTCCGGCAATTTATAGATCTTGGCTTGGCACCTCATTAAAAAACCTTTTCAGGAAAAAGAGTGCGCCTTATCCTAATATCTTTATTACCTCTAACTATAGTACCTTCTTAGGTTGCAGGCGTACCATGACCTAGGAAGCTATCGCCCTTCGAGTTCGGACAGTCTGTAGTAGCCCTTCCCAAGTACTTCAATGACTCGGTAGGGTCCTTTCCAATTTGCTGCCAGCTTTCCTTCTCTAGGTCGAGTTGTTCCGATATCATTTCAGATGAGGATGAGGTCGTTCTCGACAAAACTTTGTGGCACTACCTTTTGATTGTATCTTTAAGTCATTTGTCGTTTTAATGCTTCTTCCCTGATCCGAGCTCTTTCCCGGATTTCTGGAAGTAGGTTGAGTTCTTCCCTTTGAAGTTGGGAGTTGGCTTCTTCACTATAGTGGATCACTCTGGGCAACCCTTCTTCGACCTCTACTGGGATCATTGCCTCTGTTCCATAGGCTAGCTGGAAGGGTGATTCTTTTGTGGTGGAATATGGCATTGTTCAATATGCCCATAGGACTTGTGGGAGCTCTTCGGCCCAGGCTCCCTTTGCCTCCTGTAATCTCCGTTTTAACCCGGCCAATATGACTTTGTTAGCAGCTTCTGCTTGTCCGTTGGCCTGGGGGTATTCTACGGATGTAAACTGGTGTTTTATGTTCAGATCAGCCACCAATTTTCTGAAGCCTGTATCTGTAAATTGAGTGCCATTGTCCGTGGTGATGGAGTATGGAACCCCAAACCTTGTGACAATATTTCTATATAGAAATTTTTGACTTCTTTAATCTACTCCTACTATGAGGAATTTGACTTGTCCCGGTCCCTGAGGGAAAGGTCCGAGAAGGTCGAGTCCTCACTTTGCGAATGGCCAAGGTGAGGTTACGCTGATGAGTTTCTCTGGTGGGGCGATGTGAAAGTTGGCATGTTTTTGACATGGTGGACATGTCTTTACGAATTCTATGGCTTCCTTTTGTAGAGTTGGCCAATAAAATCCTGCCCGGAGTACCTTTTTGGTAAGTGCCTGTGCTCCGAGATGATTGCCACAGATGCCGTTGTGTACTTCTTCTAAAACTTTCTTTGTGTTGGAAGTCGGTACACATTTTAATAATGGTATTGAAATCCCTCTTTTGTATAGAGTATTGTTTATGATGGTGTAGTGTTGTGCCTCCCGTTTTAACCTCTTTGCCTCCTTTTTCTCTGTGGGGAGTGTTTCTGTTTTGAGGTAGTTAATTATGGGAGTCATCCATCCTTGATCCTGACCTGTTATGGCTAGGACTTTTTCTTCTTCCGAGATTGACGGGTTCTGCAGCATTTCTTGGATTAACCTAAAA
Source organism: Arachis ipaensis (assembly GCF_059453495.1). Classification (NCBI taxonomy): domain Eukaryota; kingdom Viridiplantae; phylum Streptophyta; class Magnoliopsida; order Fabales; family Fabaceae; genus Arachis; species Arachis ipaensis. The sequence goes on from NC_142437.1 coordinate 108,514,449, forward strand.
GGCAATATAAATCTTCTCTAATAATTCAAGGAAAACCACTTTAACAACATCAATCAACTAATCCAAATATCCAACTTTCTCAATCGATCAGTTTATCAATCAAACTAATAATCTCATTCAACCAAAACAACTCAATTCAATTCATAAGACTTACAAAATCACAAAAATAATGTATTTTACGCGTTAATATCGATTTATAATAACCTTGTAATGTAAAATAGATTTAAGGAAAAACCCTACCTCGACACGCGAAACCATAACCCAAACGCGTCAATTGAACTCGTTTCTCTCAGCCCAAATTCAGTGGCAACTGAAGCCTCTGCTCCGCTTGCTTTCCCAAAAGCAAAAATAGCCTCAATCACTACATGTAAGCTCGGCTTTTGATCTCTAACACATCAATATCGCAAAGATTTTAATACACGTAACAGGACACTAACGCGGAGGTTTTTCGAAACGTAAATACTTACTACAAAAGAACACAGAGCAGCAGCGATTTCAGCACCGGTTGGGTGGCTCCAATGGTGGCGCAGGACAGAAAAACTTGCAGTGACCATGTGATCATACATCCTGACACAGATAATCTCAGCAACCACCCTCACGGCAAAAACCAACTTAATAGACAAAGAAGCAAAAGCAAGCTTAGCGCTTACCACATAGATACAGACTTCAATGGGGGTTCCAGGCGGTAGCGGTGTTCTCCAGCGACAGAGGCACGGCCAGAAGCTTCGGTGGTTCAATGGCAACCTTAATTTTGACATGAAATCATCGGAACTCAACCCTACAATACCAACAACTCAGAACCTGTGACAACTTATATAAGAATACTGATTTCAAACCTTTAGGAAACAAAAAAAATGCTTACCCAGAAGACAGAACGGCGACGATGCATGGCGGAACAACGTTCTTCACCTCTATCGCGTCCTTCTCTTCCTCGAGCTCTCTTTCTTTCTCTGGCACACAAAGACGATGGCGACCGTGGCTTCAACGGCGGCAGGAACGGCGGCGGTCGAAGTTCAGCGACAATGGAGACCAGGTGTGGCGGCTGTAGCTCTTCCCTTTCCCTATCATCGCGTCTCCCTTTTCCCCTAACAACAACGCGGTGGCAAGGTGCGGGCTCGGGATCCATGGATGGGACTGCAACGACAATGACGGCACAGCTTCTCACATGCAGCAGTTCGGTGATTGAGCAGTGGCATGGTGCGAACAGCAAGCGCAGCCGGCAACCAGTGACGCAGTTGGGCGTGGCGTGGCGGTGGCGAGCTACGCGGTGGCGAGCTACGCGGTCTTCCTCTCCCGTCAGTGCTCTCTCTTCTCGGATCTCTTTCTCTCTCAGTGATGTATGTGAACTCAATAAAGAGGGGAAAAGGAAATTGAGTGGCGGTGCTGATGGAACATAGGAGACTGTGGGTGTTTGAAATTAGGGTTAGTGTAGGTTGATTTGGGGATTTAGTATTTTGGTAAAAATTAGGTATAGGGATAGTTTGGTAATTTTAATAAAATTGGAGCATAAAGTATTAATATTTGAAAAATTAATTTAATCTCTAAAATTACTTTAAAATATTATTTGTGGTATAAAAATACTAATTGATTCTCAATAAATTACTCTAATTGAAAATACACGGTAATATGATTAATTTTCTTTATCTTTAACATATAGTATTAAATGATATAAATTAAATTATTTAAAACCAAATCATATAAAATTCTTATTATTTCATAACTACCAATTTTATAATTTAAATATAGAAAATAATTCAATAATTATAAAATTAGGTAAAATTTTAATTAATTATCAAAACCTTATTTAATTTTTTATTTAATTAACTTTAATAAAATAATTTCTAAGAATAAAATTTCTAATGAATAAATGAATTGAAATTAATTCATAATAAATTTTATTTGAAAATTCTGGGTCTTACACTTCTAACTTTCTAAATCTCTGTAAACCCTGTTATGAGTTTAGAGCCGGTGTAATAGAGAGTAGAACTATTAGGAATGAAACCTAATGAGTCAAGATAGCAAATCAAAGAAAGATGGATTATGATATTGAGAGATGATGATGATTGATTTTGATTAAGATATGATGAGGATGATTATGATATTGAGAGATGATGATGATTGATTATAATTATCACTATGAATAAAGTGAAATATGAATGAGAATGAATTTGATAATGAAATTTGAGTCTGATTTGAAATGTGCCTGCCTGGGTAGATGCAGTGGCATTGTTTCACTTGCTCTGGGATGTGGTGAGATGTACCTGCCTAGGTAGATGTAGTAGCGTTGTTCCACTTGCTCTGGGTTAAGGTTTGAGCTTCTGGGATAGATGCAAGGATTGTGGTTTTGTCCCGCTTGCTCCCAGTTGATATTTTGAGCTGCCTGTGTAGACGCAAGGATTGTGGTTTTGTCCCGCTTGCTCCAAGTTGGAATGTTTACCCTCCATCGTAAGATGTGGCCAGACTCTTAGACCTTTCTGGATAATTACTCCAAGAGTTGTGAATTCCTCATGAGAGATGCGCGCACCAAGAGACCGTCCAGGGTTAGCTACCGGACATGTCGGGTTTGGTGGTATAATCTACAGATGAGCTCATTGGCCATAGTGCAGGTATGCATCATTTGCATTTGTTTGGTTTGTTTGGGTTCGCTACTTGTCATGACTTGTTTAATTATTAAGTGATTATGTGTTAATTACTTTACTTGAATTTACTTGTGTATTATTTGTTTGTCTTGCTTGTGTTTGAATATCTGAAAGGTCCCTCATGCTGGTGTCGGTTAACTCTAAGGGCTATTTTATTTGGAGTTTGGAGAGTTGTGAAAACAATGAGAAAGGTGAATTAGATTAGAATTTCCTATGATAGTTGCCTAATCACGGATTAATAAGAACCTAGGATGGAAAGATTGTTGTGTGGGAGCTTAATATTGCTTAGAGAGTTCTTGTTACCTTATATTGTATCTATTTGGAATTTTTACCATACTGAGAACCCATGGAATAGGGGTTCTCATTCCTTATATAGGTTTAATTACTCTGTCGATCCTTATAGTTTTACTAAATTTTCAATTAGGTCCCTAAACTTTTTTTTCTTTTCGCATGAGTCCCTATATCGTATTAGATTTTGTAATTAAGTCCCTGTCGTGACAAAAACGTTAGAATTAACGGAATATTCTATTAAACAAAATGAATATGCCTAACACTTGACTGAATATTCTATATAGTTTAACAGAATATTTCATTAATTATAACGTTTTTGTTACAGTAGGGACTTAGTTACAAAATCTGATATATAGTATAAGGACCTAATTGAAAAGAAAAAAAGTATAGGGACCTAATTGAAATTTTGATAAAACTATAGGGACCGGCAGAGTAATTAAATCCCGTATATATTCCTTGTTTTTCATATGCAAGTCCTGCTGCTCCACGGTGAGCTAGAGTTCGTCTGGAAGACGGCGAAGTTCTTTTGAATCTTGTATTGCATTTTGTTTAGATTTCTCCCCCCTATTTTAGAAAACTTTAATGATGTATAGGTATATATTTCCTTTCGAAATCTTACCTATAGAGGCTTTTATGTATATTTGGGAGAGATAAGAACTGTTATCAACTGTTTTTGTTGTTGTAACCCTAGCCGACCTAAACTTCGCAAGTCGTGACTGGTGGCTGTCATATATATATATATATATATTCTGTCTTTACTCTATTCCTCCTTTAAGTTTTTATTTTATCCCGCTTTTTCGAACCCGTTATATTTTTGGATACGTGTGTGTTTGTGCTTGCGATTTTTTCTTTAACTCCTTTTCAGGCTTCTCATTTAATAATCTCTTCTAATTATATATATGTATTACAATTCCATCTTGAGTCGTACCACCTTATTATCATTGACTTATGACTCGAGCATAAGAATATGAATGGTAGGGTGTTACAATGGCCTCAACATGGAAGGGCGGAGGCTGCTGGAAAAGAACGACCCTATCCTATATACGCAGTTCTTGTACAGAATTGAGGCCACCTTACACCAAACCACATTGGGATCGACGACCGAAGATGCGGTGCCATTGGTGGCGTCTTTCCCACTTTATTGAGATTTCTAAGTCGCGGTCTCTAGTCTCTGTGTGTAGGACTCCTGTGTAATTAACACAAGTTATTATGATTAGTACGATAGATATACAGTTAATCTATAATAATTTTAGAGCAGAAGATAATCATATGTATGTTTACTCACATAATGGTCCTGAGACCAATGATCAGCAAATCTCACTTTGTTCTCCTTCAGCGTGTGGGTGTACTTGAACGTCTCCGCCGATGTTGCCTCGCGATCCAATGACTTTGACTACACATGTTGCATTGAAACAATATGATTAGGATGCCTAGTAATGATATGCAAAAGAATATAACTAAGTTATTAACAAAATTAAAGTCACTTTACATACCAGCTTAGCCTTTATCTTCATGAAGTTTGCTGAGCCGCTAGTATACCTGGATGACCTGGCCGAGGCCCTTTTAGCTCTGTTGGTGAAATGCCGATGCCAAAACTAGGGGTGTGCAAAAAAACTGGTTTCACTGAACTGAATTGAAACTGAACTAAAACTGTTTAAAATAAACCAGTTTTTTTAAATAAAAAATTGAACTGAAACCATAGTTTTTATGAAAACCAGTTTATTAAAAACCAGTTTTTTATGGTTCAGTTTAGTTTTAAACCAAATTAAAATTGGTTTTAATAAACTTTAAAATTAGTTTCTACATACTCTTTCTCTCTCTCCCTTCACTTTCTCTCTCCCATTCCTCTCTCTCTCTCCTCTTTCTCCCCCTCTCTCCCTTCTCTCTCTTTCCCCTTTCTTCCTTCTCTCCCCTCTCTCTCTCTTTCCCTCCCCTCTCTCTCCCTTCTCTCTCTCTCTCTCTCTCTCTCTCTCTCTCTCTCCTTTCCCTCTCTCTCTCCGTCTCTCTTCCTCTCTCTCCCTCTCTCCCCTTTTCTCTCCTTTCCCTCTCTCTCTCTCCGTCTCTCTTCCTCTCTCTCTCCTCTTTTTCCCTCTCCTCTCTCTCTCTCCTCTCCCTCCTCTCTCTCCCCCTCCCATCTCTCTTCGTCTCTCTCTATTCTCTCTCTTTTCCCTCTCTCTCTCTCTCCCCTTTCTTTTTCCCTCTCATCTCTCTCTCCTCTCCCTCCTCTCTCCCCCTCCCATCTCTCTTCATCTCTCTCCCCCTCCCATCTCTCTTCGTCTCTCTCTCTTTCTCTATCTCTCTCTCTCCCTTCTCTCTCTCTCTCTCCTTCTCCCTTCCCGTCTCTCTCTCTCCTCCTTTTTCTCCCTCTCCTCTCTCTCTTCCTCTCTCTTCCCCTTTCTTTCTCTCTCTCTCTCTCTCTCTCTCTCTCCTCTCCCTCCTCTCTCTCCCCCTCCCATCTCTCTCTCTCTCTCTCTCTCTCTCTCTCTCTCTCTCTCTCTCTCTCTCTCTCTCTCTCTCTCTCTCTCTCGTCTCCTTCTCTCTCTCCTTCCTTCTCTCTTCTTCTCTCACTCTCTCCTTCTTTTTCCTCGCTCTCCCCTTTTCTTTATCTCTCTCTCCTCTCCCTCCTCTCTCTCTCTCCCCCCTCTTTCTTCCTCTCTCTCTCTCTCTCATTCTTCTCTTTCTTCCCCTCCTCTCTCTCTCTTTTTCCTCTCGCTCTCTCTCCCTCTCTTTCCTTTTTCTTCCCTCTCCCTCGCTCCCCCTCCTTTCCCCCTTCTCTCTCTCTCTTTCTCCCTTCCCCCTTCTCTCTCTCTTTCTCTCCCTCCCTTCCCCCTTCTCTCTCTCTCTCTCTCTCCCTCTTTTCCCTCTCTCTCCCCTTTTGTTTCTCTCTCTCTCCTTTTTTCCTTTTCTCTCTTTCTCTCTCCTATTTCGCTCTCTCCCCCTTCCCTTCTTTCTCTCTCCTCTTCTCTCTCTTTCTTCGCCCTCCTCTCTCTCTTTCTCCTCTTTCTTCCCTTCCTTTCTCTCTTTTCTCTCTTTTCTCTTTCTCTCTCAACCTTCTCTCACTCTATATCCATTTTCTCTCTTTCCCCCTCTTTTCTCCAAAATAAGAGAGAGAAGGAGAGAGAGAGAGAAAAGAGGAAAAAATAGGGGAGAAGGAGAGATAGAAAAAAGAGAAAGAGAGGAGAAAGAGAGAGAGAAAGAGAGAGAAGGGAGGGGAGAAAGAACGCAAGAGAGAGAGGAAGAGAGAGAGAGGGAGAAAGTGAGAGAGACAGAGAGAAAGGGAGAGAGAGAGGGGAGGGGAAGAGGGAAGGAGAGAAAGTGAGAGAGAAAGAGAGAGGGGGAGAGAGAGAGGGGAGGGGAAGAGGAAAGGAGAGAGAGGGAGAGAGAGATAGAGAGAAAGAGGGATAGGGGAGAGAGAATGAGAGAAAGGGATAGAGGGAGAAAAGGGAGAGAAAAAGAAAGGGGAGGGGGAGAAAGAGGGGCAGGGGAGAGAGAGAGAGAGAGAGGAGGGGAAGAGAGAGGAAGATAAGAAATGAGAGGGGGAGAGAGAGAAAAGGAAAGGGGGAGAGAGAGGAAGACAAAGAGAGGAAAAGGGGAGAAAGAGGGGGAGAGAGAGAAGAGGAAGAGTGAGAGGGGAAGGAGAGAGAGAAAGGGAGAGAAGGAGAGAGAGGGAAAGAAGAGGAGAAAGAGAGGAAGAGGGAGAGTGAGAGAGAGAGAGAGAGATAAAGGGAGAGAAAGGGAGAGAGAGAGAGAGAGAGAGAGAAAGAGAGAGAGGGAGAGAAGGAGAGAGAGAAAGAGAGAGAGAGAGAGAGAGGAGGGAGAGAGAAGGAGAGAGAGGGAGGGAGAGAGAGAGAAAAAAAGAGAATGTAAAATCTAATTTTATATATGTTTAGAGAGAGAGAGAGAGGAGGGGGATAGGAAAGGAGAAGAGGGAGAGAGAGAAAGGAAGAGGGATAGGGGAGAGAGAGAATGAGAGAGAGGGAGAGAGAGAGAGAAAGAGAGGGGAGGGGAGAAAAGGGGAGAGAGAGAGAGAGAGAGAGAGAGAGAGAGAGAGAAAGGGAAAAGAGAGAGAAGAGGGAGATAGAGAAAGGAAGGGGAGAGAAGGAGAGAGGGAGAGAAAAAGAGAGAGAGGAAGAGGGGAAGGAGAGAGAGGGAGAGAAGGAGATAGAGAGAGTGGGAGAGAGAGAAAGGAGGGGGAGAGAGGGAGAGAAGAAGAGAGAGAGAGAGAGAGAGAGGGAGAGAGATAGAGGGGGGGAGGGAGAGAGGGAGAGAAGAAGAGAGTGTGGGAGAGAGAAAATATAAAAACTAATTTTATATATGTTAAAAGTTAAAACTAGTTTTAGCCTATAAACCAGTTTAAACTGGTTTTTTCAATTAAAACTGGTTTTATTTTTATGAACTGGTTTAAACTGGTGCACTGTATTGTAAACTGGTTTAAAACCAGTTTCTTATTTGACAAAGTAGTTTAGTTCAGTTTCTAAACCATTTAAAATGGTTTAGTGCAGTTTCAGTTCAGTTTATGAAAAAATTGAACCATGAACACCCCTAGCCAAAACCCCTCATCCGTCTCCCAATGAACAAACAGAGCCTTCTTTATTTTTGGTCGGAGCCAAGTTGTCCGGTGGTCCCACCCTTGACGAACATCATCCAGCATCTGCTAGAACTGCTGACCCATTCTATGCTCAAATATCTTCCTGATGATAAGGTCGTACCCAGTGTCCCACCTAAAGTGCAGCTGCAATAAAGAAACTTTAAAATTAGTTAAGAAAGATAGAAGATAAAAGCTAAGAAGGTTTGAAACTAAAAAAAAAGTAATTACCGCCTATTTTTGAAATCATTGCTCCCTGGTCTCAGCAGAGATCTTCGTGTAGCTGGGCCAGGGATGGTCGTACAAAAACTAGGCAACCAAATCAACGTAAATTCACTAAACAGGAATCAATTTTCCGGAACTTTAAGCAATAACCATAATCACTGAAACAGGAAACACTAACTAGGCAACCAAATCAACCTAAATCTACTAAACAGGAATCAATTTTTAAGAACTTTCAGCAATAAAGTTAGTTATGATCATTGAAACTTAACACAATAACCAAGCAACCAAATCAACCTAAATCCACTAAACATGAATCAATTTTCAAGAACTTTCAGCAACAACCATAATCATTGAAACAGGAAACACTAACCAGGCAACCAAATCAACCTAAATCCACTAGACAGGAATCAATTTTCAGAAACTTCCAGCAATAAAGTTAATCATAATTATTGAAACTTAAAAACACTAACTAGCCAACCAAATCAACATAAATCCATTAAACAGGAATCAATTTTCAAGAACTTTCAGCAACAACCATAATCATTAAAATAGGAAACACTAACCAGGCAACCAAATCAACCTAAATCCACTAGACAAGAATCGATTTTTAGGAACTTTCAGCAATAAAGTTAATCATAATCATTGAAACTGAAAAATACTAAGCAACATTCAAACCTAAATCCACTAAACTAGAATCAATTTTCAGGCACTTTCAGCGATAACCATAAATAGAAAATACATAAGACTGAACGTGATACTTACCCTGTGCCGCCATCAGGCCAAATGGCCAACCGTACGATGGGAGGTGGTGGAGGGGCATTAGTTGCTGCCTCACTTCCATGGATGGACTCTGGGGCCGAGGCATTCATCACTGGAGGCAGCGTCGACGTAGATGTGGGTTGCTGAGCAGTAGGAGGCGGCATTGTCGCCGTAGACAGAGGCACATAGTTAGGGTTAGGGACCATGATGAACGGCTGGTCTGCTAAACCCGCAACCTGTGGCGTCACCGGGGTAGTTGGAGTAGAGAGACAGGATCCAGAACCGGGGGTATCAGAAGAAACCCTCCTTTTACCCTGGCCACAACTATGACCACAACCAACAGCCTGATCTGCAGTACCTCTACCTGTCGTCATGTCTGCAAATATCAAATTATCAAACAATCTCAGCAATAATTTCTCAGAAAAATAGTCATCAACGGAAAAATTAACACAATTAGACAATTCCAAACACTTCAACAATTCAAATCCTAATATATTGAATCTAACCTAAATTAATCAACCTAAATTCACTATGATTAGAAAACTAAACTGAACTAACTTTGAAACTGATTCAAAATTAAAATTGAAATTCTAATCAAACTTAAATTAAATCAAACTAAAATTAAGCAATTATCAAACAATCTCAGCAATAATTTCTCAGCAAAATAGTTATCAACGCATCAATTAACACAATTAGACAATTCCAAATACTTCAACAATTCAAAACCTAATGTATTGAATCTAACTTAACTTAATCAACCTAAATCTAGTAAGATTAGAAAACTAAACTGAACTAACTTTGAAACTGATTCAAAAGTAAAATTAAAATTCTAATCAAACCTAAACTAAATTAAACTAAAATTAAACAATTATCAAATAATTTCAGCAATAATTTCTCAACAAAACAATCATTAACGTAGTAATGAACACAATTAGATAATTCTAAACACTTCAACAACTCAAAACCTAATGTATTGAATCTAACCTAAATTAATCAACCTAAATCCACTAAGAATAGAAAACTAAACTGAACTAACTTTGAAACTGATTCAAAATTAAAATTGAAATTCTATTCGAACCAAAACTAAATTAAACTAAAATTAAAGGAATTGAAAAAGAATTGCTCAAGAACCTGTAATGAAGAACAAAGCAAGAAATAAGGGAAGAGTTGGATGTTGCAGTGGTGGTCACCAAAGTTGCGGTGGCGGCAGATGATGGTGATGACAGATGGTGGTGACGGCGAAGGGGAGAGAGAGGGGAGGGGAAGAAGGAGAAGAAGCAGGGGCCGGCGTAAAAGGTTGACAATGACAAAGATGGGGTGGCAACAGCGGTGGTCTCAGCGGCGGCGGCAGATGGCAAGAGTGACGGTCATAGTTATCAAAATCGATCCGGCAATCGACCCGGTGAAGCTACTGGGTTACAGGGTTAGTGGTTCAACCAATAGGTCAGTGGTCGAACCATTTGACCCGGTAATAATTAAATAAATATATAAAACTACAATACAATATTTATTAAAAAATAAAAATTAGTGTTTAATATTAAATATTATTTAAATTTAAATAAATTATATATAAATTTCATTAGCTCATTGCTTTAATGTGATATATATAATTTATATAAATTATTAGCCTTTAATTTAACAGGTCTAATCTGAAAATAATTTTAAAAAAGTTACATATAGATAAAATTAACAGTAAAAATAATTTGTTGATAAAAAATAAGAAAAATCAAAATTTTAAAAGAGAAATAAACATATATAAGTTGAATTACATGAATAAACATGTGAGGTTAAAATTATTATTCTAATAAAATATGAACTAATGTAAGGTTGTAAGCTTCGAGCATTACTCATGTGAACTTGGTTATTATATATTCTAATATTAGCCTACAATTGAGTAAAGAGTGTGTCTGGCTTAATGGCAAAAGAGCTGCATTTTTTGTGATTCAACATCCCCGTGGAAGCGCGCGGATTATGCGCTTGAACTGCACCGGTTCGCGTCAAACTATCCGGTTTTCAACGGATTTGACCACTGTTGACCGGGTTAATTGCAGAAGCGGTCTAATTGTTAAATTGAACCAGCTAGACTATTGGTTTATCGGTTAAACCGGCTGATCTGGTCTGGTTTTGATAACTATGGTGATGGTGATTGGAAGGAGAGAGAGATGGTTGTGATGGTGGTGAGAGTTCGAATGAGAAGGAAGAGGTTCGTGATTTGAATTTATGCCCCTTTTACAATCGGATACTGTCGGAAAATTCCGACGGAAAACCATTGTGAGTCACCAAAACGTGATAGAAAACCATTGCGAGTCACCAAAATGCATCGTTCACTAATTGGAGTTACCGCTGAATTTTTTCAACGGTAAACCCGACGGTGAAGGATGCACCAATTTAACTTATTTTCCCTCCAAATATTACTGACGGATTTACCATTGAAAAATATAATCCGCCGGTAATTACTTAACCTTACGAATTCGACGTCGTTACCACTGGTAAATCCGACGGTAAATCCGCCACTACTCTGCAACGTTAAATTCAACAATAAATCCGACGGTACTCATCATCTTTCTTGGAGTGAAATAAAGTACCCTCTAATTAATAGGGTAGGTGCTGCCAAAAACTCATCGTAAGGACAGTGCTGGGTGAATTTTCATGTTTGTCCATAAAATCTATAGTTAATTAATCTATGGTTGTTTGGGTAATAAAGAACCAAGATACTTAAGTTCTCATGTGTTTCCTTATAAAGCATAAATCAATTATAAAATTTTCGCAATATAGAAAACAAACCATAAACCAGAATGATACAACTGATTTTGAGCGTCTAGGATTGATTCTTCAACATTCCACTGATATAGTATAAATTAGTATGTAGAATCCAAAAATGGTAAAGAAATGTTACTTTTGCAATTTCCTTATTAATGACTGCTTTCTGTGTAGGAGATGGAAACGACTTACTCTGTTAACGTGGATGATGTAAACTGCGCTTACTTTGATCAAGTTGAGAGACTCGGTGATTTTGGTCGTCGTAACAAGGAAACAATTGCTCAGTTAGTGTAGAAACTTTTCTATTATTGGGCATACTGTCATGATTATGCAAATTTGGTTATATCTGTACGTACAGGAAGCATAATCAAGTAAACGTCTGGATATCTAATTTGTTTGTTATAGACTCATAGTCCCTATCTCAATAGTCCCATTTGTTATCGTTGTCCCTCGTCATTTTGCTAAAAATTGGTTGTTTTCTAAATTTTAAGACAAGTGTTTATGAGTAATGTGTAGTTTTTCTTATGACTCCTGATTTTGATTTCCTCTGCCTGAAGTTGCTCTTTAGCAACAAGATACTAAATTGAAAAAAAAAAGAAAAAAAAAAAACACTGTTTCTTCCTCTTATTTTTCTGACAAGACTTATTGGACGTTGAATTCGAGTTTAAATGACTTAAGTTTTCCACTATCATGCAATCACATATATGCTTGCATTTGTATAAGATTTAAATTAGTTTGTACATTTTTATTGAAGTAGCTATATATGATTGAATATAATCTTAAATGCTTGATGCTTGCTTTTTAGTATGTAGTAAGCGAGAGAAGGATTGGACGAGGAGGATCAGAAATGATTGGCATCTGGTATGCATAGAGGATCCTTTTGAGATATCTCATGATCTGGGCAGAGTGGTGGATAAATGCAGCATCAAGATTCTCAGGAAAGAGTTTGAACGTGCTGCTGATATAATGCAGTATGATCCAAATTCGTGTGTTAAACTTTTTGAGCCCTGTGTTCCTTCTTGATTCGTTGTTTTTTTTTAATATATAGTGATATTAGGTAGATTTATAGCTGGGAACTAGAGTGAGGTAGTAGTGGACACTCAACTTGTAAAGCTTCTGTTTTGTATGTTTTCATATATGACAATGGGTCATGTCATGTTCATATGTGTATTTTTTAAAGTATCTAAATATATATATGTCATCTAAGTGTAAAAAAATTTTGTGCTTTGACCTTACTTAGCTTCCAAGGTATCAATTAGTTATTGGAGATTTGTATAATACTCAGGCATGGTTAGGACTTGGATTAGGATTTGGAAATTTGTAGTTTTTCAAGATATCAATTACTTCTAATAAAATGAGTATAATATAATTAAAAAATGACTTAAGATTTTAATGATAATAACAATGACAACTAAAAGTAAAAAATATCATAATCTTTAAATTATTTTTAGTAGCCATATAAATTATCAAAAAAATGGCCACAAAATATTATAAGTTTTCTATTAGAAAAATTTTTATTGACAATTGTATAATTACCACAAAAAATTATAATTTTTAGTAGTCATTAAAAATTTTTTTACCGATAATTGTATAATTGCCACTAAAATTTTTTAGCGACAAAATATAAGATGACTAATGTCTAATTATCGATAAATATATTAACAGATATTTTTATTATCATTAAAAATAAAATAAATAGCCGTTAAAAATAATTTTTCTTGTAGTGTCAGTAATGGCGGCAATGAGATCTTTTAGGGAGAGGGCATAAACAATACCAGCTAGTGCATCTACAGTACTACGAATTATGAGATATTTTCGAGCAGTAATCCCTTGTTTTTTCATAGATTTCAGTTGAGCTTTGAGCTGGTGAACCTTGATCTTGCTTATCTTTACAATTAAAATATTCAGTGATAAATATAATTTTGAGATAATACCAGCTAGTGCATCTAAGTGGGAATTTTTTTCTCTCTAAAGTTCCGAAATATATAAAGAGAAAAACTTAGGGTTATTCGTAATTTTTATTTATATTGGTTAACCATTTTAGTTAGTACATTACATACACTCCACTAGTGTATTTAGCTTCCCCCCCCCCCCCCTCTCTAAAAGCAGCTTATAAAAATATGCTCTAGGTTAAAAGTCGGGCAGCAAGAATAAATTGTCCTAGTCTTATAATACTACTGATATATAAAATACCAATTTTATGATATATATTATTTAGTTTGTAATTTAATGAGTTTGGAAAACTCTAAATTAAAAATGTGATGACCAAATATTATTAATATTATTAATTTGATTAATTGCAAAAATATTAATATGTTGATTAAATTAATTTTTGCAATGCAGGTTTTATTTGGGCCGAAACATAAAAGAAATATTGCAAGCCCAAATCAAAACCAACATTCAGCCTAAGTGTATGTTTCTTATAATATGTGGCTGAAGCAATTTGTGATTAATTGGGTCAGAACTCAAACATTGCCATAAGCCCAATCAGTTTGGATGAATCAAAAATTTTATTGGGCCAGATTAAATGTTATTGCTACTAAGCCCAATTTTAATTTTGATGAATGTTCCTTATGCTTGATCCGAAATCAAGTGAAGAAGAAAGCAAAAATTGCTTCCAACGGATCCAAGCATTTTACTATGTGATGGATTCCAAATTTCATTAAATTGTCATTTATTACATGGAAAATATGAGAGAAAAATTTGCAGTTGAGTTGATTGATTGTCATAGTGCTGCACGCTACCAATAGCAAAGAAAGGGAAGTAAATTAATTCACTTTAGTTTATTTGTTCAAAAACACTTGATTGCTTCTCTTTCTACATTTTCTATTCTCTCATCTCTCTCCTCTTTTCGGACAATACCCAGGAAACAATGGAAGCAAAACTTAGCTACCGAATTGAAGGAAGAGCACGCTACAAGACCATCTCAATGATGGCAAGAAAACATAAAAAATGTAGTAGCTAAGATTCTTATCACTTGTAGTAAGATTTTGTGATGAGATCTTAGCTTTTCCATACCAAAAATGGAGAAGGAGATTCGGCCAGCAGGAAAGAAGATCTTGGAGGAGATGGCTTGTCACCACTTTTGAGTTCACTCATCACAGAAGGTAGCTAGGGTGGCTGCGTGAGGAAGGAAGCAAAAGTGGAACAGAAGAAGTCATCATCATCATGAAGCATTAAGGGGCAGAAATCCATCTTGGGGAGCAAGCCAAGGATGGAGAGCTCGGATTGATGAAGAGTGATGACCAAGAAAGGACTAGAGGTAATTGCATGTTGGTTATTGCATGAATTATCTCTTCTCTCTCTCTGGCCGAACCGGTTTTGTAGCTTGGAGAAGAAGAAGTTGGCTTGGTTTTTGGCTTCAAATGTGGAGGCTTCCCTCTTCTATAAAAAGAGAGAACAGCCACTGTTTGGAGCAAGGAGAAAGTTTGAGAGTGTAAGGCACAGTATTTTCAGAGCTACTTGAGCTAACAATTTTCTCTTCTCCTTCAATGTATTATGTTTTGTAATTTTCTGTTTAATTTTGTCATGTCTTGAGTCTCATGAAAAAAGGCAAACAGTGAGATTTGTATGAAAAAGCCATAGAGCGAAAAAAAGCAGAAAGTGCAAAATTAAAAGAAAAAGCCATAGATGTCCTTAGAGTTCCTTTGTTCATCTATGTTGTGTTTCATAATTCTGTGAGAATCCCCTTGTAAGTTGGGTTAGCACTTCACAGATTGTAATAAGGAAGATTATAGTGAAATTCCATCATATTTGTGATGGAGACTGGATGTAGACTGCACTGCACTTAGCAGCTGAATCAGGATATATCTGGGTGTAATTTTCTCTCTTCTCTACTCCATTTCTGTTTCTACTGCACAGGAGCAAAAACCGAAAATATCTCGTGTCAAGTGACAAGACAAAAAGAAAAGTCTCGTGGTTAGGGACGAGATAAAAGAAAAAATCTCGTGGGTAGTCACGAGATAAAAAGACAAAAAGTTTCCAAAGTTGATTTCAAAGGTCAGCAAGTATTATCAAGCAAAAAGGGGGCTAAGATTCAAACCCCCTTCTCTTAGCCACTGATAACCATCATAATTTTTTCTTAACTTATTTTTTATAATAAATTTTAAATATTTAAAATAATTTATTTTTATATTTTATAATAAAATATTAAATTTTATTTTTTATAAATTAGATATCACCTTTTAAATACCATAACAATCATTATATAAAATATCTAAATTATTCTTAAGTATAATTTTAGCTTAGATTTTTTTGACATTTCACACGTACACATCTAACTAATAAATTGTATATTGTACCTAGTGGCGGATTGACAGAAACCTAAGGTGATCATGATCTTCCCCAAATTTTTTGTAAAAAATTAGTAGTAGTAAATAATATTAAGTATTTTTTTATATATAATATTGATTAAAAAAAAGATATATTACAAAATTTTGTAAATTAAAATCTAACTAAAATCTGCAATATGTATTGAACTATTATTTATTGGCTTTTATTAATAAATAGCTCATTCTAATAATTAATAAAAACAATGCTATTATACTAACTCAGTAGCCTATATTATTAATTAAAATAGCCCATCTCCCAACAAAATTTCAATTGATATCTAATGGCTAATTTCTTATTCCATCAAATTCAAATTATGACAGCAACATTGCGAGCGCATACTTTTCTCTCCTAGTGGCTCCCACTTACAACATTATGAACTTGATGAGGTTAAAGCTCCAGATTTAGAATTTGTCTATTCTTGTTAAATTGTGTTGACAGAGACAGAAAAATCAAATATTTATCCTTTAATTAATAGATTAATTCGTCTTATTTTGATTTTCTCTGTGACAACAGCAACAACTGAACGGACTTTCTTTGCTATGAAGATTATTAAAACGAGACTTTAAAATATGATGGAAGATGAATTTTTAGCGGATTATATAATTGTATATATTGAAAAGGAGATTGCTTTAAAATTCACTTCAGAAATAATAATTGATTATTTTAGTTCTATGAAACATCGTCGAACAAATTTAAAAATACCAAAATCTTAAAATATGTAGTTGAATATTAACTTTTATATAATATAATTATTCTTTTGATATATATGCTATGAATCATATTTAATAATTTTTGTTATATTATATTTTAATTTATTTTGTATTTAATTGGTGCCTCTTATGAAATTTCTGATGCGCCACTGATTGTACCAGTACATTGTATTTTTCTTTTTGTAAGGAGGAAGGAAATGGAGATGGGACACAAAGAGTTTCCTATGACAAAAATAGGGTGAGAAAGGAAGAGTTTAAGCTCGAAGACGGGGATCGAGAATCAAAGAGGAATCCCTTGCCCCTGCCCAAGTGACATCCTATAAGGTAAATTGCTCCCAGAGATTGGAGAGAAGTGTTTCACTGAATAATAATACCATCTACTACTGATTAATTAATTAGAAAGGGAGAGACTCTTGAATATAAGAGGAGCTCAAAACAAAAAGAAAGGAGTGACTAAGTTGTTGTTGTAACCGAATAACAACGCTAAAAATAGAAGAATAGATTCGTTACAAATTGGTAATATACCCAGAATATTCTATCTACAAAGCTCACAACAATATACTTACTCTAATAGAGTGGCAAAGATGAATAACTCGGAGGAAACACAGAGATATAGAAAAACTGATTCATTAAACACGACAAATCTGGCAAAAACTTCTAAGAATTTACAATTTTCCTTTCGATAAACAGAAGCATAAGCCATTTGTATTTATGAAGATCACATTTATGTTTATATTTACGTTCTTAGTACTCTGCTATTGATGGGTATAAGGACCTCTCTGTAACTACCTCATGCCAAAAAAAAAAAACATAACAAAAATGCTCTAAGAATTACAGAAGAATTTCTAACCGTGATCACTCTAAAAGGCTGTCAATTGGGAAGATAATTTTGGATGTATATTAATGAATACATGTTCAAATTTGGTGAAGGTACCACACTGATTTGGTAAAGTAAATTGCTCTTAGAGAGAAGAAGGTTTCATTGATTAATACCTCATATTTATTCGTTCAACTAACTACAAATAGAGTCACCTTTAATATAAGAGGTGCTCAAAACAGAAAGAGGGGATCGAGTAACTAGAACAATTGTTGTAACAAAAAAATTACAAGTCTAAAATGAGAACAACAAGCAATTATGCTTCGTTACTTTCTACTACTACAACAAGTACTCCGTTGTTCTGGAGATTGGAATCTCCTTCAAAGATTGTTGTCAAATGTTCTTCTCTCGTTGCATGTTCTGAAATTGGCTCTATTTCATGATCATGCTCTGATATTTGCTCCATCTCAATTTCCTTATCCTCTTCGGGAACCTCTGGCCCTTGGTTAGTTGCCGAATTTTGCTCAACGCCATTTGCTTCTTCAAAGTCTGATTCTAGACCATCATCAACCAATATTTGCTCCATTCTTCTTCTTCTTTTTCTCCTTCTCCTTCTTCTTCTTCTTCTTCTTTCTTCGTCCTCTGGAAATTCATTATCGCGCACAAACATGTAATAATAAAATGAAAAACCGATAAGAGACACAATATTGAGTATTGCTAACATGAGAAAATATTTGTCCAAATGGCGGCCGGCGGTGTTGTTTGATTCATAAAGCCACCTGTCGAAAATCAAGAACCATGGTATGCTCAAGAGTTTTCCTAAACCAATCACCAGATTACTGAATGGCTCAGCAAAGTTCCTCACAGATTCTGATGCGTAGTTCTCGAATAACCTGGATAGACCGTCTTGGCCTTCAACAAGCCCTTCCGCCATTCCCAACAACAGAAATTGTGGAATCAAGGCCTTTGTACTCATAATTCCTGTCGAATACAGTATATGATTTTCCACACTCCATGCGAAGACACAACAAATCGCAGCAAGAAACATTCCAATACCAATGTTTACGGTCGTTGAATCTATTATTTTTCTATTGGCTCCAAATTTGATGATGATCTTGCTGATCTTCTTAGCCACATTAGGTTCTTCCAGTATCAGGAAAAGCATTGGTATTACCATGCCAGTCATGGTGGTCTTGAGGAGGAAGAGATAGGAAATGTCAATAAGCATGAAAATTTTCAAACTGCTCGCTTGTGAAACAAAAAAAGTGTTCCCAGAAGCCGCAACAAAACTGTAAGGGAATAAGCAAAACCCCCAACAGAGCAACAAAACAATGCTCTTGGCTTCTCTAACTTGCTTAACTGTGCAAAGCTCCCCTTTCGTCTCTTGCATATGGGGACTAACATCATCATTTTCAGTTTGTTTCTTGTCAATTATAGCTGCTTTTTCCAACCATCCAAACCCCCGAGGTACTCGCGGTAACAACCTTACAACCCGGTCTTGGCCATGGTTAGCCTCATAGAGATGTCCCTGCTTATAATTCTTCCAGTAATATCCATCTTCTATGGTTAAATATGCCAAAATCCTTTTCCTATAAGCTGCTTTGCACACTCTACAAAACTTGCCAACATTGCTTTCAGGAAGCAAATCTTCATGGTTGTACCATGCATATCCAAAGTAGAACAACATATAGCTCCCTACCATGAATGGTGACACAAATCTAATGCCGTGCCACGGATTATCACCAGCAACTACAGAGCAAATAAAGACTGCGCCAAACGAACAAAAAAATAGAGAGATCGTCCACGCAAAAGAGATACCGTATAGCCTTGCATTGTTGTTTGTGCATTGTTGTCCTAACTCTTCTTTTTTAGCTCTCGCTGTCTCCTCCAAATGAGAGTCGAAAAAATCTTGGGACAAACATTTACCGGCGATGTTTCCCATTGTAAGAAGAGCAATTGCTACAGTGACCATATAATATTCGAAGTACTCGCGATCTGACATTGAAGATATCCAGAACAACATTGAACCCTGCAAAAACAATGTAGATAATACATACTTATCTTTAGGGGAAAAAAAAAACTTGAATTCTACCATATTTGACAAATAACAATGTTATTGTTAAAAAAAAAAAAAAAACATTAATGCACACGCATAACTAATTAAAATATTTTCCTTCGTTCCTTGTGTAAATATCTAAGTGATTTAATCGGTTCATTTAAAGATAATTAAAATCTAAGAGATATCTCCTATAAATCTTTTGTTTTAGAAACTATAAAGTAACCTTCAAAAAACAGTTCTTATTCAGTTATTTCAATTATATAAAAGGAATAAGTTATAAATTACATTTTCAGAATCTGAGGAGGAAAAAAACAGACACTATCTTAATACAACTTATCATATGATATGATCACCAGTTTTGTACAATTATTATATGAAAATTTAATTACTGTTTACATAGTCTAACTTTAAATTAATTTCAATATCCTTAGCTTCTTTAATTTATTTGAGTAATAATTTAAAGAGCTAATTCATAAGGAAAACTCACTAAAAATTAAAGGATATTAAACTATTATATATTTATTTATTTTATAATATACCGTATTTAGTTTGATATACATGGGGAACTAAATTAGCAAATAATGCTAGTATTTTTACTCGTAATAACATTATAGGAATATAAATCTTTTAAAATTATGTCGGTTTTGTCATGACATTATAAATTATGGCACAAAAGATTTATAGAATCAAATTATTTTTACAAAATTGTCGTAGGGGACAAAAGTCCCCGTCAGCTAAGAAGATCAGACTCTCCATAGATAAAAAAATTAAATAATATGATTTTTAGTTATTATTTTCATGTGAAAGAGTTTATTTTTTTACTAATAATTAATTTTAATATTCATTATCTAAAATTTAAAATAATTTAATATGTATACTTTGACATTTGATTAGGTATTAATTCTGTTGTACAAATAAAAATAATTAATTTTTATGCTTGTTATTTAAAAAAATATTTTTCCTCTATGTATATAAAAATATAATTAGATATTAGCATAAAAAAATTATATTGATAGTTATAAATTAACACAAAATTAATTTTTTTTAAATAATTGAATCTTGATTCTAACTTTTAATCACAACATAAGTATTTTCTCTAAATTATATGTAATAAATATTTGAAAGAAGAGAAGTAAAAATATAAATTAGAAACATGAGCAGTAAAAATTTAAAACTAAATAAAAAATATGCATATAATAATATTTTTAATTTAAATTATATTATTTTGTTAATTTTACTTTTTGTAGAACAGAAAGATAGAGAAAAATAGAGAATGAGAGAAAAGAGAGAGAAAGATAAATCAGAAAAATGAGAGAGGGAGTTTGTTAATTTTAAAAAGAAAAATTTATTTTAATTATAATAAAAAAATATCTAGTGACATATTTTGGTTTGTAAAAAATATAAAATATAAATTACAAATTATATTTAGAGTGAAAAGAATAGAGAGAAATAGAAAAAGGAGAGAGGTAGATAAGAGAATGTAAAAAAGGAGTTTATTAATTTTGGAGAAAAATATTTTCTTTTAATTTTAATAAGAGAGTGTCATTTGATATATTTTAGTTATTAAATTAGTTAGTAATATATAATATGTAATATAGTTATATTTTAATTTTAATATTTTAATTTTAATTTTGATTTTATTTAAATACAATTAGAGAATATCATATTACATATTTTTATAGTCAAATTTATAATTAGTCATTGATAATGATATATAAGAAATATATATTAGGTGAAGGAATAAGAGAGATAGAGAGAGAAGGAGAAGAAAGAACTCTTTAATTTTAAAAAGAAAGAGATTTGATTTTAGTTGTAACTAAAAAATAACATATAACACATTTTGGTTGTAAAATTAGTAATATATAAGAAATAATAAATATAAATAATCAATTTATCTTTGTAATAAAAAATTCTAAAAAATTTTTTATTTTTTTTATTTTTAGCTTAAACTTCTAACTTTAATTATTTCTTAAAAAATAAACAATCTTTTTTACACAGAAGGATTTTACGATGTTTCAATGCTCTACAAAATTACTGCTACGACAAACAGGAGCTTCATAATAATAACTAATTAAGTTTATATATTTTTCACAAAATAAATATTTGAGGAATTTGAAATTTTTGGTTTTTTAATATAAATTTTCAGTGTTTAATGTGTTAACTTGTGTTTTCACTTGTTAGCTAAATCTTTAACCAAAAATATTTACGAATTAATATTTTTTATTAATATTTATCAACATTTTAAATTAATACTTTATTTTTATATTATTTAAAATTTACGGTTTAAAATTTAATATAAAAATGTTTTTATTAATTAAATATTGGTTAAAAATATAAATTTTGTTCATCATGTCATATTTAATTAAAAATTAATATTAAAGAGTCAATATTTTTCGGTCAACATCGATTAACTTAGAATTTTTTACTTCAAACAATAAATTCTTTAACTTTAGAATTCTAAATTATAAACCTTAAAAATAATGACTAATATTCGTTTAACTATCAGTTTAGTTGGCCCTATTTTGTCTTAATTGAAATAGTAATACGAATGTAATAGTAATTAACTACCATGGTGGAGGCACTTGCACAAAAACTTATTGCAGTGAAACTGCCGGTGTAGGCTTCTGACATTAGATAAGCAATCACGACAAACAGACATGACAAGCCATCTTGCATATTTCTAACCATAGCACTACCCCTTTCACTATTCAGTGACTCTGTGAGATAGTCCATCATCGTAGAATTTAGCCAATTGTCCATGGAGTTGTAGCTTATCAGCAAACCTGAAACGTAAAATTACCCAATTGATGGGGAGAGAGACAGAGAACAATGAAGTAATTAGATATTTTAAATAAAATTTTAGGAATAAAATCCACTTATATGAGTAATATTTCGAAGATTAATTAAAGACTTATTTAAAAGAAAGTAGAGATGTTAAAAAGAATACCTAACATGAAAAATGGAGCTGGTTGTAGCTTCAGTAACTTGTGAAACTTCATCATCACCGAATCTAAGATGCCGAGTTTCAATTCATGCAATATTAAGAAATTATATAGAGAGATGAAGTGGTGAACCGTGTCGGAATTAATTGCTCCGATATTATATGAAGATTCTCGGTAGCTCTCGCATTCTTACTGGTTACTTTTCCTTCTCAAATACCAATAGAAAAAGATGAATTAATGTGCTCAATAATTCTCATGTTGTTAGGTGGTTTCAGACTTTACAATTTATCACTAGAGTACCTAGGCATTTTCCCCTTATTAGTAATAACTTCCAGGTCGTCCTTTTGACCACAACGAGCAGGGGCATGTGAAATGTGCTATTTTATATTCAAAACATACTAAATGTATACTAAAATCAACGCTAAAATTAACTATTAATATAAAATATATTGATGGTAATCAGTGACTAAGAGAAAGGGTTGAATCTTAGTCCCTTTTTGTTGAGTGTTACTTTCTATCCTTTGAAATAGTTTCAGGAGATTTTTCTTCTGTCCTTTGAAATAGTTTCAGGAGATTTTTCTTCTTTTTGTCTCGTAACTAGTTAAGAGACATTTTCTTTTTGTCTCGTAACCCGTCAAGAGATATTTTTCAATTTTGTCTCCTACATAACAGATCGAAACAGAAATGGAGTAGAAGAGAAAGAGAGAATCACGCCAAAAAGTATCCTGATTTAGCTGATAAGTGCAATACAACCTACATCCAGTCTCCATCACAACAGTGACGGAATTTCACTATAATCATCTGATTATATACACCAATTCTTCCTAGGAACTACCCTTCCTATCCGGGACAAGTCTAGAATCTATCCCCAAAACTGAACTTGACTTGGTCACCTACCAAGCTTTCAACTGCTAAGTGCTAACCCAACTTGCAAGGGGATTTCCACAGAATCATGATACACAACAGATAGATGTACAAAGGACCTCTAAGACATCTATGGTTTTTTCTTTAATTTTGTACACTCTACCTTTTTTCTCTCACTGGCTTTTTCTTACAAACATCACTCTATTTGCCTTTTTCACCATGAGACTCAAACATACAAAACTAAAGAAAAGAAGACAAAATGAAACCCATTGAAGGAGAAGAACTCTGTAAGCTTAGGGTAGCTATGAGAACTCTGTGCTTTCTCTCCTTATCTTAAGTTTTGGCCGTGCACCCTTATTATAGAAGGGGAAGCTTCCAAGGTTGAAACAGTTTAACCGAGCCAACTTCTTCTTCTTCAACACCAAAATCGGTTCGGGCAGAGAGAAGAGAGAGGAAAAACCGAAAGCAAATCAACATGCAATTACCTCTCTCTCGTCCCTTCTCATCAAGTTTCATCAATCTGAGCCTTCTATCTTGACTTTGTCCCCAAGAAAGAATTCTGACCCTTGATGAACTCTTGATCCTTGATAACTCCATCTGTTCTATTTTTGCTTCTTCCTCCATGTAGCTGCAGTAGCTACCTTCTGTGATAGATGAACAAAAAGTAGAAACAAGCTTCACCTCAGAGATCTTCTTTTCTGACCGAAATGGATTACTACTACTTTAGGCATGGAGATCTTGAAGCTTCTTCTCTACATCTTGCCTTTAGTGGAAAAAATTCTAGCCACACCATACTGTAGATCTTCTTTTTGCAAGGGTCATCATCACCTTGGCCCTTGCTTCTTCCTAGCTTCTGCTTTCTTCCTTTGATTACTTGCTTCTACCATCTTCTTCTCTGACACTGAAATGACCGAAATGAAGAGAGAGAAGAGAGAGAATGGAAAAAAGCTTTCAATGGAAGTAAAGAAAGAAATTAAAATGAGTTAAGTTTCAACTTTCCATTCTCCTATGCATAGTAACGTGTGAACTCTTAATTGCCATCAAATCAATTTCAACTTTCTCTTTCCTGTTACCAATGCAATTAATCAAGTTAACTAAATTTGAATTTCATCAAAGAGAGAAGTGGATATCCATGAAAAGCATGCACCCCTTGCTTTCTTTCTTCTTCCAATTTTCGGACCCATGATGATATTGGGTCAAGACAATTATATCTTGGGCTTTGTATCCGTTTTCATAGCCCAATCAACACAAAAAATAATTCAACCATAATGCTTGAATATTGTTTTACCACATGCTGAATATTTTTCTAACCTATTGGGCTTTTTGTTGCTTATGCCCAATGACCATAATTCTGCACACAAAACAGAAATTATTAAACAAATAATTTGAAGCTTAAAACTAAATTAATAATTTTTAATTAATATTTTTAATAATGTTTGATCATCACAATAATTTGAAGTTTTCCAAACTCAACATATATGTTGTAGTATAAAATATATATTAAAGTTAAATTAAATAATATATATATTTATATACAAATTGTTACGGACCCAACACTTCTGGATCCCACAGCCAGAGCGGCCTCCAACCCGGTAACCTGGGTTCAGCCCGCTTTTTCCTTCTGGAAGGCCCAAATCGACCCACTAGACTTTCTAACCGACATTCAAGTACAAATACCTCTCTTATTTTGGCCAAACAAGATAAGATAATATAGCTACCATCACCTATACAAAGGGAGTCCGAGGCCCCTCAGGTACGTCACCCATTCCACTCACCTCATACCTCTTAGATCCATTCTGACTTGAGCGTCGGAGTGTCTTTGCAGGTACCACCCCCCGTTGCTCCAGCTAGACGTTCCGGCGATCGCCTCGACTTGTAAGTCTCTGATCCATCTCACAACCTGCACCAGAGACATGTTGTACACTGGCATCGTCTATGGGGACTTGCAACGTCGCAACGGAATGGCAGATAACCCCGAGGAGTAACCCCCAAGCCCTCACAACTCACGCACACAAACCCCAAATCCCGAACGTCGGGAGGTCACTCCACCCAACCACCGCAGAGTAACAAGCGTCGTTCGCCAACCGACCCCGCCACAACAGCGATCAAAAGAAGACAACTGCCGACAGCATGAATCCCGAGCCCCCAACGGCTTAGGGGAAAAGGCGGTCTAGATTATCCAAGGCCGCTGCCTCCGAATGCAGGATCTCGAAGGCCGAGTCGCAACAAAAGAACGGTATCACCGGAGCACGGAAGCCACACGACTTCCAAAAATCGATCCCATCGCGATACCAGACACAACAGGTCGCCCGAACGGCGACACAGAAAAAGGCACGAACGCAGCATTTTCTGAGACTCAGAACGCCGACACGAAGAAGACGACCGACGGCACCACCGGGAAGCCAAAGATACGAAAAGTGAACACGTAATAATGGGAGCCACCCCTTTCACCGACAAAATCCTGAGAGCCAAGCTTCCAAAGGGTTTTGACAAGCCTACGAACATAAAATACAACGGAACCAAAGATCCCCAGGAACACCTAACAGCCTTCGAGGCCAGGATGAACTTGGAAGGGGCCGCCGACGCAGTCCGATGCAGGGCCTTCCCGGTAACCTTAGCCGGACCCGCGATCAAGTGGTTCAACGCCTTCCCAAACGGGTCTATAGCCAGCTTCCATGATATCTCGAGGAAGTTTATGGTCTAGTTCACCACCAGAATCACCAAAGCCAAACACCACATCAGCCTGTTGGGAGTCACCCTAAGACAAGACGAATCCATGAGAAAGTACCTAGATAGATTTAACAATGAGTTCCTAACCGTCGACGGGCTTACGGACTCAAATCGCAAACCTTTGTCTGACTAATGGACTCATGAATGAAGACTTCCGGAAGCACCTCACACCTAAGCCGGTCTGGACCATACACGAGATTCAAAGGGTCGCCAGAGAATACATAAACGATGAAGAGGTAAGCCAAGTCGTAGCTGCCAACAAACGGCAAAACTGCAACGCAGCACCTCGTCACAATCCTCCACCAAAAGAAACCAAAAGGAACACCCCAGACCAACGAATACGAACTGAACCCCCAGAGTAAGAAAATTCTCTAATTACACTCCCTTGCTAGCTCCCATCACCGAGATCTACCACCAAAGAGCAGAACGGGGCATCCTCCCAAAGGCCCGACAACTTAAAGAGAGAACAGGCAGAAATAAAAGCCTATACTGCGACTACCACCGAGCATATAGGCACAGAACACAA
Organism: Arachis ipaensis; assembly: GCF_059453495.1. Lineage (NCBI taxonomy): Eukaryota > Viridiplantae > Streptophyta > Magnoliopsida > Fabales > Fabaceae > Arachis > Arachis ipaensis. The sequence goes on from NC_142437.1 coordinate 108,540,688, forward strand.
GACTACTTTGACTTAAAAGACGTGCTCGAGAAAGCCATCTGAGACGGCAAGCTCCCCGAATTCACCAAAATCATCAGAGAACCAAAACGCGTAGAAAGGGATAGGTCACTAGAGCGTGAAGGACGCAACCCAATGACACAACGACAAACCCCCCGGGAAAGCCCAGAAACGGACCCCACCATAGTTGTAAACGTCATTACAAGGAAAGATACAGCAGGAAAGTCAAAATCAGCGTTGAGAAAGGACCTCAAAATTATGGCGGTCTGAAATCGAGCCCCAACCCTCACTACCACAGAAGCGATAACGTTCTCCCTCGATGACTGCCAACACGGCACTTCGGCAGAGAACGCCCCATTTGTCATCTTCGCAAGGATAGGAACAGGACTAGTTAGAAGAATACTAGTCGACGCCAGAGCAGACTCCAACATCCTTTTCAGAGGGCTTTCGACAAGCTCGAACTTTGGAATGAAAACCTATAGGCCCACCGCAACGGGGTGACCGAACTCGGAGACAACTTCCTCAAATCAGATAGCTCCATAGTCCTCCCACTCACCATCGGAACCAGAAGCCAAAGGAACACGATCCTATTCGAGTTTGTAGTCCTCAAAGACTCCACGACCTATAACGTCATCCTCGGAAGGAAAACAATCAATGACCTCTCCGCAGTAATCTTCACTAAATTCCTGCTCATGAAATTCATAGCCGACGATGGCACCATTGAAACAATTCACAGAGACCAAGAAACCATAGTAGAATACAACAATACCAGCCTAGCCCTCCGAAAAAGATCCCGTGATGTGGCCGACATCTTTCTCACCGACCTTGACGCCCGACAAGACGGGCAGCCTATACCAGAACCGGAGGTTGACACGAAAAAACTACAGATAGGGCAAACCAAGGAAGAACATACGTTCATCAACAGTAACCTCCCATATATGACCTCAAGGAAGAACTTGTGAGCCTCTTGAAATGGAACAAAGACTTATTCGTGTTCATCCCGGCTGACATGCTGGGCATAGACCCTAATCTAATGTCCCACCGACTAGCCGTGGACCCCAAATCCAAGCCTGTGGCACAAAGGAGACGAAAAAAGTCCCCAGACCAAGCAACCGAGGTCAAGAAACAGGTCAAAGCCCTTTTCGAAGCAGGCTTTATCCGATAGTTAAATTACACGACCTGGTTGGCCAGCGTCGTGTTAGTAAAAAAGTGAACGGAAAATGGCGAATGTGCGTCGATTACACGGATTTGAATAAAGCCTGTCCAAAAGACGCCTTTCCCCTTCCAAATATCGACGGACTCGTCGACGCCACGTCTGGCCACCAATACTTCAGCTTCATGGACGCCTACTCCGAGTATAACCAAATACCCATGCACCGACCGACGAAGATAAAAACGGCTTTTTATCACTTCCGATGGCACGTACTGCTACACAGTCATGCCCTTTGGATTAAAAAAACGCAAAAATCACTTATCTGAGTCTCGTTAACAAAATATTCCAGGACCTATCCGAAACCAAGCTAAAAGTTTACATAGATGACATGCTTGCTAAAACTCAATCGGGCGAACAACTCATCGGCGGCTTATTTTTAATTTTAAATAACAAATCGAACTTTTAAATTTAAAAAATCAGAGGGTCATATTTTCATAGTGCACAAATCGGAGAGTTCGATTAGTATGCTTAAAAAAAATTTTCAGTACTACAATACAAATCTTACCATCAGATTTGTATTTTTTTTCAAAAAAAAAAAATAAAACTCAAATTTATGATATAAAAAAAAATTAAAAATCACAAATTTGATTTGATTCTCATATTTGTGATATCCATACAAGTAAAAATTTATTAAATTTTTACATTATTAAAAAACACCGCTACAACTTTAATATTAAAAATAAATAACTCAGTAGGGCTAAAATAAAGTTGACACCAACATGCCAAAAGAATTAACAAAAATGCTCTAAAAGAATTCGAGGAGAATTCCTTACGTGGCTCTAAAAAGTTTTCAATTGGGCAAATAATTTTGATATTTATTAATGAAAATGCATGCTACTGAAAATAGCAAAATTCATGCTATTTAAAAGACTAGATAGCGAGGTGAAGCGCGTCGGTTAATTCACCGCTACAACCTAACTAACTTTACATGAAATTTCTTGGTACTTCTCACGATCTTACTGATTAGTTTCCCTTCCCAAATGCCAATAGAAAGATGAAAATGATAAGCTTATTATTATGATAAGCTTATTATTAATAATAAGCTCGTGGTAGTAGACCATTTTGACTAGCTATGAGGTTCAACCCCCAGCTACTAAAACGATAGGTGCATGCAAATCTCATTAATAAGAAAATATAGAGTTGAACTTCCAAACGAGGTAGAACCGTGTTCATTAAATGACTGTGGGACAAATACTGCGACAAAGAGATTGTGATTGTTAGATTTTCATTATGATAGTGTTCGTACCTTATGTGGAGGTTACAAGCTGAGAAGATTCGGAGTCCTAACTTGAACGATGTTGGAATTAGGCTGAGAACTATCTATAAGACATTCGAAATCTAAATTAGTAATGTTTTAAGTAATAGAAAGAATAGAATGTTACTTGTTTAACGCCAAAAAATCCATGAAAATTTTTCAGTTTCCTTCGAACAGTTGCTTCTCTCTATTTTCGAATGGTCAAAAAAGTAAAAAGTCAAATATATTTAATGATAACTTATCTTTTCTATTTTCGACTTTATTACTTCTTTACTTGTTCTTTTTTTGTTTTCAACTTAATGACTTTCTCACCTTTTTTTTTTTAATTATTCTGTTGGTCTCTATAGTTTCGTAAAATTTTTAATAATTAGATTTTTATATTTTTTTTTTCTTTTAATTGAGTCCTTGTACCAATTTTTGTTTTTAATTTGATCCCTATACTTTATTTTCCTTTTAATTGATCCTTGCACTAATTTTTTTTTGTTTTAATTAGGTTTCTATACAATTAAACCAATTACTGTCAAGAGGGACCTAATTGAAAAAAAATTGGTACAGCGATACAGGGACCCAATTAAAAGAAAAAAAAGTATAAAAACTTAATTAAAATTTTCACAAAATTATAGGATTAACAGAATAATTAAACCTTTTTTTATATGACATTTGACATGATTAAGGACTTGAAATTCATGATCCATAGAGAGAACTTCTTACTAATTCACTGTAGAAGATGAAGCCAAAAAACAAAAGAAAACACCACATTGAACCATCTGAAGTCGTTCTCCCGACCTCCTTTGGTTACATCCTGGAAAAAGACTTTCACTCTCCTGAGTTCGTAGACTCATATCTTATGACTAAGACCACCAAATGGGACTAGTCAAGATACTCTTTGAAGACACCTTATCCCACTACAAAAAAAGAGGTTTAAAATGGCATTTTTATTACGGCGGTTTTGAAAAACCGTCGTAATATCCGGGCATTAAGGCATTTTTTAATGCCGCCATAATTGATTTATATTTGGTGGCGGTTCTATTAATTATGGCGGTTTTGAACCGCCATTAACACATATGTATAAAATGCAAACATTTGCAATCCCTAGTTTTAGAACATGTAACATTATGCATATGGCGGCCTCTTCCTTCTCTCTTTCGTCCTCCTCTCCGTCGAATCCAATTTTAATCATTTCAGAACCCATTTTTGTCTATGTTGCTTTGTCCACTACACTTTTACCCTCCATCGCTGCTGCATCTTCAACAGAATCGAAGGTTCCAAGCTACACACGCGCCTTCTTCCTCACGCTATAGAACCGCATTTCGCGAACGTTGTTTCCCTATTGTCGATGCTCCTAGCCTGTGCGACGATTTCCGATCCTCTTGCTCTCTAACGACACTCTTCTCCAGTAACATCTCCTATGATGATGTCTCCTCTAACTTCCTCTCCTTGCCGTCCTAGCTCTGTGTCTTTTCCGCCATCAGCACCTCCCTTTCGTTCTGAATATGGAAGGTCAGCTTGCTACTTTTTTACATTTTAGGATTCAAAAGTACAAATTATTTCTCTGCTTTTTGCTTATGTGAAATTGGATATGCTGATAAGGTATTGAAATTGGAATTAATTAATTCCTATCATAGGTAAATTTTTAATTAGTTACGTCTTTCAATTTTTCTATATCCAGATATTTTAGAATTAAAGATATCTATAGCAGAAAATAAAGACATGTATGTAAGGATACTGAATGAACATTTTCTAAATTTAGGAAATTCAATGAAATTAAGAAGAAAGAAAAAATGAATTATAGCATGAGAGTAAGTAATGGAACGAAGAAGTTGCATCTTCTCGTGTAGTAGTGCTGCTCTCTTTTGCTCTCTAGAAACCATGGGAAGGTGTGTTATTTTTGTTTCTTCTGTTTTGCTATATATATATATATATATCAACTTCTGTAGATCTCTATCTGAAGCTATTTATATATAATTAGAGAGATAGAAAATTCCTATAAGGAAGACCTCTCATCAAACAACACTATTTACTATTTATTTATTATTGTTGTGTTTTTTTTTCTCAAAAACTATCAAAGTTTCTGCTGTGGTCTGAGGGATCGCCATTCTCAACCTCAATGCTGTCCAAGGAGGGTAGAATATGCTATCCAAGTTGGTGCCACAAGAAGAACAAGTCAGAGGCTAGTGTGTTAGTTCAGCATGTAGCAATTGTCTGGTTTTCATGTTGAGAATAGACTCAAGGAAGAGGTATAAAGCATCTGCTGAAATTTGACACGTTTTTGTTCTTAGATTTAGTCATAGTTTGTACACATAATGGCAGTATAGAAGCAAAATAGTTTTGTTCCTTTGTGCTATTTGTTGAAATATTTTTAGTATTTAGGGAACCAGATTTTATATTCCAGATGTTTTGCTTATGTGATAGGCTTAAATATTTGTTTAGAAATCAACCTTAACTTGAGTAGTTAATAATTGTGCATTCAATCTAAGTTATAAATCCACAACTACTTTATTCTTATAAATTGTAATTTGAGAATAATATATTTTCTTTATTTATAAATCCTGTGGTTTGCTTCATTATCCTGTGACCAATTTTTGTGGTTGCCAATTTGATGACAGGTTCTGAAGTGGGAAGATGCAGAAATCGGAGAGCTAAAAGAAGGCGAGGTGCGCACGAGGAACAAAGCCATTGGCCTTAATTTTATCGATGTCTACTTTCAGAAAGTTTATAAAGCCCTCTCATTGCCTTTCACACCAGGTTTTTGGAGTTTATTTACCTCTTATCAATTGATCTGTCATAAAACACTTATGCCAATGCCAAAAAAAAAGAAAATAAAAAGAAGAGGTAGAGAAAAATTGTTTCGGTTCTATAATGCCATTAATGAGCAGTGACCTGAAGACTTGTCTGTTCTAGTGTTCAATTACTCCATGCAGCAATTCAAATTGTGGATTATTTAGCTTGGTTTAGTGCTTAGTCGATACTTGTTAGTTTGACTAGTTTCAACATAGAAGGGGATGAGGTTTTCAATTATTCACTTGCAATTGGTTCCTTTACTGGGATTAGGTAGAATTAATATTTTGCTAAAATATTTTATTAGTTATAAGTTATAACAAAAATTGTACATTGTATTCTTGGCATTTTACATACTGGAAAATTAGATTTTCTCCTACTTATTACCGCAGAGAACACTAGAAAATGATTGGGTGTCAACGAAGTTATATTCTAAATTTTGTTGATGGCTATGATCCATGGATTCTTTAAAATTAAGGATGTATTGTATTGCACTCTTATCTTTCAAAGAGTATTTGAGTCAGTTATGAAGACTTGCCTCACCATCTATTATCCATAGAATCTGTGGATAATTGACCGCTGGTTTTCAATTACGGTTGTAGTGATCCTATTTCTGTGGTTAGAGCCAAGGGAATTGGAGTTCTTGGGCTTGATCGATAGTGAGCAGAATGCCATGAATGGGGTAAGTTTAGATGGTTTAAATACGTTATTAGATATTAACATAGTTTAGAAAATTGGATGGTAGATTTGATTGATTAGTGTTTATTGCAATGCTTGTATTTTAGTAAGTTTAGCAAGACAAGGTTTTGTATAGGAGTTATTACTTTTGATTTTCAATAATAAAAAATTATATATTATATTAATATTTTGTTTATGAGTTATACAATATTTTATTTATGGATTATGATTTTTTGTTATTGGAAATTTTAATCACAAAATTATTTATTTAACGCGATAAAAATGACGGTAAAAATTATTTTTTTAAACGATAAAAAATGTCACTATCAGGGTAAAACGGCGGTTCAAAAATGCCATTTTAACCAACCAAAATGCTACTGTCAGGGTAAAAATAGCGGTTCAAAAATGCCATTTTAACCAACCAAAATGCTACTCTGTCAAGGTAATAATGGCGGTTCAAACTGCCGTTTTAACCTATCCGAAAACCGCCATTTTAACCCTGGAAATAATGGCAGTTTGAACCACCATTTTAACCAACCAAAATGCCACTCTGTCAGGGTAATAATGGTGGTTCAAACCGCCATTTTAACCTATCCAAGAACCGCCATTTTAACCCTGAAAATAACAGCGGTTTGAACCGCCGTTTTAACCTATTCAAAAACTGCCGTTTTAACCCAGGGAATTGTGGCGGTTTTTAGAAAATCGCCGTAATAACCAGAATGGCGCCCAGAATTACGTCGCTTTACGAAACCGCCATTATTAGTAATAATGGCGGTTCAAACCGCCGTAAATACCAAAAAACCGTCGTTTTTACCAGAATTTTTTGTAGTGTCCTGAGTTTAGAGGATACTTTTTTTAAGCTACTTTTGTTAGCGATACCAAGGTATAAATTTTAAATTTTCGTTTTGAATTTATGACAAAGGATAAAAAAATTAACAATGCCAACACTCAAATTTAGAATTTAAACGCATCTTTGACTTCTCTTTAAGAGGAAACACTACAAGAAATGTGTTGAATACCGCCGGATTTAGCGTCGCACATTAGCATTGATTTTGCCAATGGATTTATCGATGATTTTTGTGTGGAATTCGTCAAATTAAATCATTACTGGAGGATTTTCATTTTTGACGGTAAATTCGCAAGTAATAACTGGAGGAAAAATAGACACGAAATGTAGCGTAGGATTTACCGGCAAATTTTGCCACCAGCAAACCCAATTATTAGTGGAACGCTGCATTTTGGTGACTCGCAATGCGTTATCGTCGGATTTATCCGCCGATAAATCTAACGGTAACGAGCCCTAAAATTCAAAGTGCGAACCCTCTCCCCCTTTATTTTGAAATCTCCTCTATATATATATCTCTCTCTCTCTAACCTCTCTTATCTCACACTCTCTCTAACCCTCTCCTCTCCCTGCCGCTCTGTCAGCCTCGCCGACGCCTCCTATCGCCACCTCCTCTCCCCCTCACTGAAACCAGCCCGTTCCTCCTCTTCCCTCCGTCAATCGCAATTCTCTCTCTCTCTCTCTCTCTCTCTCTCTCTCTCTCTCTCTCTCTCTCTCTCTCTCTCTCTCTCTCTCTATTTGTGTCTCGCTTTCGTCGTCCAGCACCGCCGTGTGCTCTACCAACAGCCATTGCATCTCCCTCTCCTAAGTTCTTCTTTCTATGTTCGACACTCAGGTTTCATGGTCACTCTTTTTCTTTGTTTAATTTAATTTAGGATTTAGTTATATGTTAATTTAGCATTTAGAATTTTGTTATCATATGCTAATTTAGGATTTAGGATTAAGTTGATTTAGGATTTAAGATTTAGTTATATGTTAATTTAGGATTTAGGATTTGGTTATCATATGCTAATTGCATGCTTTAGAAGAATAGAATGTTAATGAGGGTGGAGACTTAATGTTTAGTGTTGGGTGGGTTTAGGCCATTGAAGATAAATTCTCTTGTTAAAGCCTAAATAATTAATAATTAATATTTTTTATGTGACTATATCAAATATTATTTCAGTTATTAAATTTAATTTACTTGCCTATGATATTTGAAGATATAAAATTAATACTATATAAGTTGTATTAATTATACATTGTATATTTGTACCTAAATCATTATATATTGTCTGTGCTAGTATCTGTTTCTTGAAATTTATGAAATATAATAACTTCTATGAATTAATGAGAATGTAAAAGATTAGTTCTAGTTGAGTATTCATCATGTGAATCTATATGAATGCATAGAAATTATGAAATTATTATAAATAAATATGAAGTAATATATTATGAAGTCATTATTGCAAAATAAATTTCATGATGATTGAATGAACATGTATAACAATTATTTGCTGAAATTTTTAAGCATAATTGAAACAAAAAATGTTGCCTTTTCAATGTATAAATAAGTTAATATATTCTGCTAGAAATATTGTGAATTTACTTGAGTTTTGACCGATATAGTGGATTGAGGTTGGTTGAATTTGAAAGAACTGTAAAAGTGGATATATGTCCAATTTTAGGGGAGGTTATCTCAAACTCTTTTTATGATAATATAAATGTTGAAGGATTTGTGTTGTATATATGTTGATTAGTGTTAATAATATATTCTCTTTGCAGACATGACGACAGGTAGTAGAGGTAGAGCGACTAGGTCTTGTGGTCGTGGTAGAATGAGGGTTTCCACGGATCCCCGGACTGCTCAGTCATTGCTTTTTACTCCGATTACCCCGTCGACTCCTTTGACATCACAGGTGGGTCCAGTGGACCAACAGTTCATCTTGGCCCCGAACCCCCGAACTACGTGGTTCTTTCTGTTACACCTCCTCTGCTCCCTACAGCTCCAGCGACAGAGCTCACATTGGGTGATTCCTCTAATGCATCCCAACCAGATGCTCCTCCACCACCGTCTGCATACGGATGAGGATTTGGCTTTATGGCATTCAGAAGTAAGTACATACAATTTTAATGTCTTTTATCCGTAATCTATTTTGAATTTGTTAAGTTTTATGTGTTTTTATGTGTTTGTCTAATCTTAAGTTTTCATTGATAGGTTTACACCAAACAATAATACATGTACACATGATATCTCTAATGTGATTAAGTTCATGTACGATAACCCATGGCCGAACTACATGAAGATTCCTGTTGAGACCAAAAAGCGATGATTTTAAAAGTGGATAGTAAGAATTCAATGTTGTTGAATTAACTCTATTTTAACTGTATTTTATTTAGACTAACTAATGTTGCTGAAAAAAAAAAATCAAATAGGTTTCATTTTTTCTTGGCAGAGATTTCATTTTTTCTATGAATGAGTAAAAAATGTGATTTACATATTAACTTATATTGCTAATTTTTTTTTGGAATGGGGATATTGCTAATTTTTAGAAGCATATCAAATTCAATAATAAGCATATCAACTTTTAGACCGAGGATATTTTTGTATGAAAATAGGTTTATTTTGTAAAGAAAAAATTTTTAAAAATATTATTTTATCTTACTGACAAAATTATAGGTGGATTTTCTGTCTATATTTAGAGTTGGAAATGCTTTCTTAGGTTTTAATTACCGACGAAAAATTTGTCGAAAAATCTGTCGCTAGTTACCGATGAAAAATTTGTTGAAAAATTGGACGGTTTAAGCAAAATTAAAGTGACGATTACGAAGAAAAATCTGTCGATAACGAAAAAAAAATTTTTGGTAAATTACCGACAAATTTTCTGTCGAAAAATCTGACGATTTTTTAGTGAAAGGGGGGACCATTACTGAGAGAAATTCTATCGGTAGCGGAAAAAAAATCTGTTAATAAATTATCGACGAACAAAATCTGTCAGTAAATAATTTTCGACAAAACTTTTATAGAGGGACAAAATTCGTCGGTAATTTTGTTGGTAATAAAAAATCCATTAGTAATGAAGACCAAATCTGTTTGTAAATTCATCTATAATAGGCAATTTTTTAGTTCTGTTCGAAAAAAAATTATTTTTTATTAAGACACAGTTAAACACATACTACCACGTATATTTCAATTTTTTAAATTTAAACTTCTCATTTCTTAAAGTAGTACGTTTATTTAACTTGATTAATTAAAATTACTTATTTTAATATTTGTTCTGCAACCTTAATTTTCAATATTTTTAAAATTAAAAATTATGAAATTTAAAAAAATTAAAATCTAAAATTATCTATTTTCAAATTCTAAAATTCATTCTGCTACATTTGTTTATTTAAATTTTATAATTTTCTACTAATAATACTAAATAAATAACCCTTAAACTTTAGGAATATGTTTATTTAATTAAAATTACTTATTTTAAAATTTATTCTGCAATATTAATTATCAATAATTTTAAATTTAAAAATTACAAGTTTTAAATTTTTTATTTTTAAAATTTTTAATAATTTTAAATTTTAAATTTATTTTGCCACCTTTGTTTATTTCAAATTTTATAATTTTACACTAATAATAGTATTAGGTTTATATTTTAGTTTAAAAAATTACAAACTAAGATCAACTTTAAAAATACTAAATCAACATCAGTTGAATAAAAGTTGTGAGATCTTTAATTAACTAAACACAAGTATTTTTAAATTACAATATCAATTTTTTTAGAATATTTATTTTGAAATCATTTAATTTATACTATTTTTTTGTCAATTTTAAATTCACTAATTTAAAATTTATAAACTAATTTTTTTAAAAAACCAAATACACATCACTAAACTCTAAATCTTAAACCTTTAAACATAAACTCTAAATCCTAAATCACAAACTCTAGATCTTAAACCCCAACACATAACTTCTCAACCCTAAACCCTCAAGAACATATCCTAAACCCTAACCACAAATTCAAAATGCCTCAATCATAACCTAAACTATAAATCCTAAACTACAAACTCTAAACAATTACTACTAAATAAAAAAATATTAAACAAATAACTCTTAAACACTAAACCCAAAACCTCTTAACTCGCTTATAAATCTTAATCCATAATTCTAAACCTTAAATCCTTAATCCTTCAAATCTAAACCAGAAACTATAAATCATCACTAATAATAATAATAATAATAATAATAATAATAAGAATAAGAATAATAATAATAATAATAATAACTTTTTTTGGTTTAGAAATGGAAATCTTCATTAATTAGTTTTACAATTACCTAAATTTTTACAAATAGAGCATTATCTTAACCCTGTTCACTTTAATTTTATTTTATTTTTAACTCATCTTCTAAAAAAAGACCCTTATAACACTCCAGCCACACATGACACGTGCTCATCATCTTCATAGTTTTGCAAACCAAAAAAAACAGGTCCATGTACACACAAGAAAGTCCAATACCTTAATGATAGTAATTATATCCACATTAGTCCCACTAAATCAATTTACTTTCTACCGACAAATTCTGCCTTCACTGTGTCCCAGTGTCAGTCAACCTGCAATGGTTCTGGCGTGTGTTCTATGTCTATTCTTCATTTACAGAAGCAAAACCCCTTCAGCACCGTAGCATTCGGTATTCGCCAATGAGTCAAAAGAATAATGTTTTAACTTTGAAGTGCTGTGAGCATTTCCCGTGGCCACTTTCGTGTTTGGGCATTATTGCACATTTGCACTTATAGAGTAGGTCCAATGGATGTTAAAAAAAAAAAAAGAGGTTCCAATTCAAATATTGGATTGAACATGTTTTTCATGACCAAAAAAAAAATTATTTTATTTTTTTTTTCATTTTTATTTTCCAAGTGGAATGCATTGGAATCTTTCATATTGTTATACAAAATTTCCATTATGGCTCCGGGTAACCAATTTTGTCGATATCTGCCATGATATGTGCAATATAAAGAAGAGAGGCGAACCTGAGCCAAGACAATGAAAACAATCTCATGCATGGCAAGAGTAGTTTTCGTTGAAGTTTACAACACCTTCTTCCCAAGTAGTTTAAAGTAATTTTAGACAATTAAATAATCATAACTTACAAAGACTACAAATTCTAATGGGATTGTTATAAGAATTTATTTTGAATTTTGATGTACTGTCAGTGTCAGTGTAAAGTATTTTTATACGTGCATTTAATTACGCAATGCTACATCAATAAAAAAATTATTTTTTACGACTGCAATTTACACTATCAGTGTATTAAAATTAAACTTTTGTTATAAATGTAATAAGTAGGGTTTTTCGTGCTAATATGATATTTATATAGCAGAATCGGTCTCGTTTGAAAAAAAATAAAATTCAGTCAACAAATGAAAATTTTACAAATACAAAAATTAGAGAGTTATATATTTAAAATAATAAAATTACAAATTCAGAATCTATAGGTATTAATTGTTGACTATTTTTCATATAATCTCTATGTATTTGTCCTAATACTTAAATCATTCTTACTACTTTCCCTTTTCCTACAACCCATGATCTATGCTTCGTTGTAAACTTAGAAGCGCATCACCTTAAAAGATCTTAGAAAAAAAAAAGAATCATTTCAATAGTTTAATTTAATTATTATCGCTTTCCTTTTTCTCGTCACTTTTTCAACAAAGGTTGACTGAATATGAACCAAAGAACCACCGCTAATAACTTATTAGAAGAAGGTTATGTACTCTGTACTCGACCATTTTGAAGGTAAAATTTCTTTTTTCTCGTCACTTTTTCAATGCAAAAGAGAAGGGGGAAAACCGTGTCATGCTTAGACAGTTAGATTCTATTCATCAATCATCAGTTTTAATTGTTTACTAGTTTAGTTATAGTTTCAGTTTGTTGAATAATATTCTTCTTAGTTTAACAGTTATGTCATTTATGAATCCAAAAGCACTTTTGTTCCGGAAGTGACTTTAGAATTACGTCTTATAATTGTGGAATATAGATTTGTAGGATTGAGACACAAATTTGCGGGGCATCTTTCCAGTCCAGGTTAGCATTTTTATTATAATAGAGATGTATCTGCAAAAGACTTCGTTGATCAAATTAGCTCTAATAGATATAATGATTAGAATTATTGGATCGCATATCTTAAGTGTGTGTTAAACTTTTATTTAAAATGTTTTGAGAGGGATCTTAATAGAGAAAATAATTCGAATAGACTTATATGAAATTTATCCAAAATTCTATGCGAATATATTTAAACAGTGCAATTAAATATCTTTTAAATAGTTTCTTTTATTCAGTCTCTAGAATTAATACGTAAAAGTATGTATTAAAATTAATTAAATAATAATAAATTCTTTAAAAAGTTGACTAAAGACTAAAATTTAAAAATTAAAGAACAACATTTCTCATATCTAAAAAAGGTCCAATCTAAGAATTGAACCATAATTTTGATTCTATATACTTACACATTTAAAATCATTCATTCTTGTCATGATAATTATTAAAGTTCTTACCATTAATTTTTATATTTGCTTACCACTTATTAGCATATTAAATAGTGTTGGTGGATTTCTAACTCAAATAAAGTCCACAAATTAAATAAAAATAAATAAATAAAAAAGTAAGAAAGAAGTGATTAAAAGCTAAAAAAAAGTAGGAGACAAAGATTGCATTCCAAACAAGAATAAGAAAAGAAACAGAGAGGTAGAGGAGAAGAACATCGACAAAGAGAAGAAAAATGGAAAAGAAAATAGTGCTATTTTGATCATATTAAATTGGTATATTTATTTTATTTTTTATGAGATTTTAGTATGTTAATTTTAGTATAGAGATGAATATTAAAATATAATTTGTTAGTTATATTATTTTTTTATTATTTTTTGTCTAACTTAAAATATTTATTTTGTATAGAACACTACAACATTTTTGATCTATGGCAACATATATTCGAAACAATACTTAAAAAGTGTTGTCTAAAATAATAAAAAGCAACTCTTAATATTTGTTGCAAAAAAATAAGACTATTGCAACTCTTTTAAATCAACATGTTATAAATGTTATTTTTTAGTTAATTAAAAAACATAACAAAAATGTTGCTTTAATAAATTAAATAGACAACATTTATTGTATTCATATATTACATTTTATAAAAATTGCTTTAAAATTTTTAATAAACATCAACTTATAAATGTTGTCTAAAATAAATTAATATTTTTTCTTAAAATTATAAGCTTCTCTCCAAATATTTTAACAAAATATTTTTTCCCACTTTAACTAAAAAAAAAGAAAAACAAAATCCCTTTCCTCCACGGGCCTTCAATTCATCATCTTCTTCTCCTTTTACTGAAAGAAAGTCTGAGACAAAACCCAACCCTAACAAGCACAAAATCATCTTCATCTTCCTCTCTTCGATGATGGCAATAGAGGAGACATTGACGTGTGCTCTTCTTTGCTAATTCATCCTCATCTTCATCTTCCTCAGACATTGACGTGCTACTAAATCATCTTCTTCTTCGTCTTCTTCTCTTCGAGGATGGCAATGGAGGTCTTGACACGCGTTTGAGCTTTGATTCTCTCTGCTTGTAGTTCGAGATTCAATCTTCTCTGCTCGCAATCGAGATTCAATCCACTTTGTTCGCGTTTGACCTTCGATCATCTCCGCTAGCAGTTTGAGCTTCCATCATTTCTGCTCACTTGTTCATCACCGGGTACCTATGATTCTGCCTATTCCTTTTTCTTTTTCATTTTGAATCCTAATTTTAATAATGTTGATGTTGCTATTATAGGGTTTTTAGTAATAATGTTGCTGTTTCGAGCTTGCCGTTCATATTTGTGTATATTTGTGTATTTTGTAACCAGATCTATAAAGTCTTTAGGTTTTGCTTACCGTTCATCTATGATCTCTTCCAATTTGCCAGCGTTCTTCTGCTAGGGTTCATTACCGCTGATCATTGTTTTACAGGTACTCATAATTTTATCTCTGTTTTTTTTTTATTTTTGTGTTTTGAATCCTAATTTTTGGTTATATGAAATTTGTTGCTGTATGTGTGCATTAGTGTTGAAGCAACTCTACTGTCAATGTGTGCGTTTAATGAAACTGCATGTGTATTTTAAATCTTCTGGTTGAACTTAAACTTGTTTTTACATACATAGCTTTGTGCAGTACCATTTTATTTTGATTTTTTTATTATGATTTTAAATTTTAGCTTATATATATTACAAAATACCTGTTGTTTTATTATTATAATGGGGATGAAATGGTTTCAGAGATGGGTTATGGTAGAAGCAGTTGTTGAAGTGATTAGTATAATTATTATGATGAGTTGGTGTGTGGAAGGAGTTGGAGTGAATTGGGTAACACAAGCTACACATGATTTTTACACTATGATGGTTATCGATTCCCCCTTTGAGCATGGAAATCAGGAAGTGGAACCCGCAAACCAGTAACAGTGTAAGTCTATTTTGGGCAGTGTCTGCTGCCTCCATTGCCTTCAAGAAAACAGATCCCGCTTATTCATCAACCCTATTAACCCACTCTAAATCAGTAATAACCAACAATTCATTATCTCTTATTATATATGAATCTTTCGTGTTGAAGAATTAGCTAGCTCTATATATATGACACACTATATATGACACACTACGTTCTTTAATTTGTCCATGCATGTTCATTGCAGCTGTTTGATTTTGCTGACAAGTATAGAGGATCGTACTCGCTTTCTTGCCCATTCTACTGCTCCTACTCAGGTTACCAGGTATAATCTGCCTTGGGTAACGATGAGCTTAGAAAAACTCTTCAAACCATTAATTTTTAGTATTTTTCATTTTTTTTGTTATTATTTCATCTTTATAAATACTAAATTATTTTTAACATTGGATTTCCAAGTCATGGTTAATTTGTTAGCGCCCTGAGGCTTGCTCTGTAGTCGGTTCCATTGAATGTTCAATAAATATACTTTTAGAAATTTAATTTTTATGTTCACAATGTATTTTTTTTCTGGTAATGCTAATTTGACTACCTCAACATCTCCAAATTGATCTTTTAGAGACGGTTCTTGTATTTATATTAACATGATGTGTATTTGCACAATTGCTAAAAAATATACATAGTTGTTGGTAATTGAAAATTTTGTGGTTATCAAATTAGTATCATTTCCCTTATATAACACAATTCATTTTCACTCATACTCTTTCTCATCTCTTCTGGTCTCTCCTTCTTATAAGTAAAACTCTAAGGCTCAAAACCATGGCTTAAAAGAGAGTGAACATATTCCTTCTTTGATGCTTTTCCTGGGGAATGAAATGGAATTAGTGAATTACCACTTTTAAGCATAAACATATATAAGGAGGACCAATTATGAGGACTGGGTCATTAGGTGGGGCAGCTAGCTACTGTGGTTGTTTCTAGAAATTACATTATTGAAATTGACATCCTAATCATAATGATTAGTATAGTAGTGATGACAAATTGAGAATAGATTAATAGTGATTAGTTCATTTATGTAGAGTAGTCCACTAAACTAATATTCTTAGTCCTGTTATATTTGCGCATAATAAAATCCAACTAACTAGGCTTCTTTGGATGGCTTCTTTCAACGCCACATATAACTCATTATTTTACAGGTCTGGTCAAGAAAGAAACTAAAAAAGAAAAAAAGAATTGTGGTCTGTGTTCTTTATTAAAAATAATTAGAAAATATTTATTTTTTAAGTTTCTTTTTTTCTCATTTCATCTTATTTTTTATTTGATCTCCTTAATGCATCTAGATGTTAGTACTGATCATATTTGGAGACAGTTTTCATTAAATAATACTGCACTTAAAATAGACATCCATTAATCTTGACTTGAGTTATAGTTTTAGTTCCAACTTGACAATTCACTATGTGGTCTGCAGATACTTAATAAGAACTGGATCTGTTCTTTTTTAAATTTTCTAAATAGAATCCTATGTGAATGAAAATACCTCATTTATGCTGATCCTGTTTTGAATGTTGGAAAACATAAAGTTTTTAGTCTTGTTCTATTTCAGGTTCTTTTGTCAATTTGCTCATTATTGACGGATCCCAACCCTGCTAAGTATGAAGCTACTGCACGCAGCTGAACACTAAGTGCAAATTATTGCGGCATGACCTCGTAAGATATTTCTATCTTATACTTATTTGCTTTTATATGTTTATGTTATTCTTTTGCACTTTTTAATATATTTTATATTAAGCAACTGTGCATATATATAGCAAGTTTCAGATTCCATTTTGATAAATAAAAATCGTTTTTAGTTTAATAGTAATATCACTATGAACAATTAGGTTTTTCCAGGACTCATCCAAGAACTGGATGAGTTTATCAAGACATAGCCAAGAGTTTAGAGATTCCATTATTGCTATGCTTCTTCTTGAACCGAGGAAATAGCCATGACATAACACCTTTACTTTTAAGCTGTTTTGGAAAGAAGCATGAGAATCAGTGAGTGGAACAAGCTAAAATTGTTATGTTTTCTTTTAATAGGATAAACTTAAGAGCCACCAGGAAGCTGGAGACACTCCCGAGAAAGCATTTACTGCAGTATTTGGCAAAGAACAACCAGAAAGAGTTCGATGTTATGGGAGGACAATCACAAAAACATCTCTGCAGAAAGAACGGGAGATTGCTAAAATTAAGCAACAACATGCAGAGCCTATAAGTTCAATGAAAACTGAACTTCATGAGACAAAAGATAGAGTCCAAAGTTTGGAGGATCTTGTGAAGCTTCTCTTGCAACAGAGTTCTCTTGGCACAAATATTGATGAAGCACTATCTTTATTACGAGCCAAGGAATCAACACATGATATAAATAGTAAGCAATGTTCGAATGGCAACGATCGTCCTTCCTCATCAACTCGTGATCCAAAGTAATGACCAGGTATAACAAAAAAATTTGCAGTAATTTTTGTGATTTATCATTTATTGGAAATGGACTATAAACATTTTTTGCCTTTGCTTTCTCTGTCTTCTGCCATCTTACTTCATGGTGGCTTCTGCAATACACTCTTGCTATTTTTAATCAATCATCTTTTTTTTCCTTTTTAATTACTTATTTTTGTAGCGTTGTGCTACTGTGAGGAAGAAAATTTTTTCCTCATTGCTGAAATAACATGGCTATGTTGGGGAGTGATGCGTGTTGTCACTGCAACAGACTCTAGTAACTGCTATTTCATTCGCAAGAATGACAGAAATTGTCAAGGGAGTTGTTTCATATCTTTATCTTTTCATTTTTTTCCCCTTCAAATTTATGTTTCAGTCATTTATTTCTCTGTTGCTTTCTCTCAAACATAAATTAATTAATTTTATACGATAGTGATAATAAAAGAATAATCGTTAAAAAATAAAAGAGAAAAATCTAATATAGCAGCAACATTATTTCCTTCCACACCAAACAGTTATGTGAGTGAAGTCTCATCCTGTGAGCTTGTTCCTTCTGATTCTATGATTCTAAATAAGAACTACTAAGCTAATACCTTTTTAGAGCAATCATCGTTATCTGAATTGCATTTCTCTTTCTCAGTTTATTCAGGTACTTCATCAAACACATACCATGCATCATTTTCCGTTATTGCACCTTTTATGTTTCAATTTTTTTTTAAATGCAACTTTAACTAAACCCCAATTCATTTAAATGCAGCAGTTATTGGACTCAATGGAGGCAAGAGGATTTTGAATTCATCATACCATTACTCTGATGTTACCGAAAAGTTTTCATTTGGCACTGATTTTGAATCCACACACTATCAGATTGTTCCAACAAAGTCAAGCATAGATATAAAATATGCAAATAGATTGACATTATTTTGATAAATATTAATTACTATTTTGTTATGACAATTATTGTTAGACAAGAATTTTATTATTTTGTTGAGAATTATTGATGAACATGTATTAAAAATACTAATTGAACTTTTTAATATCTATTTTAATTAGAATTTTATTTTTAGTTATTTTGTCTCTTTTGTAATTATTTTTTATTGTGCACAAATTTATTTATTAATTAAAATAATTACACATGTATGAACAAAAAATTTTATTGTAAATTTTATTTTTTTATATTTTTATTACAAAAATAATTTTTATTTTTATCAAAAAGGCAACCCTTTTATTAGTTGCATATTTTGAATATTAGACAACACTTATATGGTTGCATATCCAAAAGAAAAAGCAACACTTGTATAGGTTGCATATCCAAAAGAAAAGGCAATATTTTAAAGGGTTGCATATTCAAAACTAATAGGCAACACTTCAAAGGATTGCAAATTCCAACTTATAAGCAACACGTAAAAGAGTTGCATTTTATTGCAAATAGGCAACACTTTTTAGTAGTGACCAAAATACGAGAGAAGAGACAACACTGCAAAAGTGTTGTCTCAAACACACCTTTGAAGTGTTGTTGTTTTTCAACCAAAGGCAACACTTACCAAGTGTTGCTCTCAAAAGCGTTGCTTTTGAAACAAAAAAGTGTTGCCTTGATCTAAGGCAACGGCTACATATGCAACGCCGACCAAAAACGTTGCCTTAGGCTCAAAAGTGTTGCCATTGATCAAAAGCAACTTTTTGTCAGCCTTTAGGCAACACTTTTTAAATGTTGCCTCAACTTAAAAATGTTGTAGTGGAATTTATGTCAATTTCATTAATTTTGATGATATATTTTGTTGATTGTTGAAATTTTTAATGTTATTAAAAAGACTGATTATATATATCCATTATTTTGATAATAAAAAAATTTATTATCAAATAGAGATGTTATATATTATCAATTTGTTTTTCTTTTGAAAATTTTTTTCATGATAAAAATTTAAGTATCTAATATTTTAATTTTTATTATCATATTTGCTATTTATATTTTAGAGTCTTTTTATTGGCTATTCAATTACACAAATTATAAAAAAAAATCCATTTGGTATTTTTATGTCAGATAGATTTTTATCTGAACTTCAGATTTTTCCAACAATTAGATATCCCTCGTCAATCCAAAGATATTTCCACAAGCTTTCAAATAATTTCATTGAAACTTTGTTGTGCGAAACTAATAATTAATTTGGTGAGCATAATTGTGCTATAAGTCTATAACAATCACGGAAGACAGTTCAGTTTCATCATCACAGCAATATTATTTCGCCCATAAAAGTCAAAAACTTGATGTGATTATTATATATAAACACTGCAATAATTAAGATACAAGTGTATAATTCGTAACAAGTGACATTTAATTTCTTTAAAAGTTATAGCAAACAAGCGATGACATCTATATATAGTTAAACATTTTTTTCCCTTTCAAATCAACTAGTCGAGAGAGATCATATATATCCGATTGCCACCATCATCATTAGCTAGAACTGCTTCATGATATTATCTTTAATTACTACATTATTACAATGCAAAAAGACGGAAAAGGAAAATTTCCTGTTAAAAAAATCTTTAATTACTTATTTCAATTCTTGTATTTTTCACTGTTGGACATAAGGATGTGGGTAAAAAATCATTATAAGCCAATGCCATTTAGAATTGACGTATATAAGCCAAACTAAAAATCGTTTCAATAATGCGCCAGATGCTATATTTATATAATTCGAACCAGTGTGGTTCGAACTGCATATAGTTCGAATTACCAGTTGATTGTTCTTCATAAATCGAACCAGGTTGGTTCGAACTAAGAATGCACCTAATTCGAACAAGGTTAGTTCGAATTACACACAGTACGCGTTTCCAAGTAATTCAAATTTGACTATTAAAAAATTAATAATTTATTAAAAAAATTTTATTAAAAAATTTATTAAAAAAATTAAAAATATATATATTTTATTTCATACATTAAAAAAAAAGCTAACAAAATATTTATTTACGAGACTTCTTTAAAATATTTGTGATCTATCAATTCGAATTCCAGACGATACTCTTTTGTCCATTTTTAATAGCTCATGAATATTTTTTAATAAATTTTTTAATAAATTTATTTAAATTATACTACAAAAAATATTTTATCCTATGCAAAATAATTTAAAAAGAATGGCTTAAAAATGTTAGGAGTACTATAAAAATTTGTAATGTTCTAATAACTTAGGTAAATACATGCATGTACTCAAATTTTAAATAAAATACTCTACATAATCAATAATAATTTAGAAATGAAAGAAAATATTTTATTCCATACAAAAAAATAAAAAATATATTTTGTGAGAATAAAATATATTTCATAACATATTTTAAGCCATCTTTTTAAAAGATGTTATAAAAATGGCTTAAAAGATATATTTTATTCTAATACAAAATATTTCATAACATCTTTTAAGCCATTTTTTTAAAAAAAATGGCTTAAAAGATATATTTTATTATAATACAAAATATTTCATAACATCTTTTAAGCCATTTTAAGCCATTTTAAAAAAAATGGCTTAAAAGATGTTATGAAATATATTTTATTCTCACAAAATATATTTTTTAATTGTTTTATATGGAATAAAATATTTTCTTTTATTTCTAAATTATTATTAATTATGTAGAGTATTTTATTTAAAATTTGAGTACATGCATGTATTTATCTAAGTTATTTTATTTAAATATTTTTTGTAGTATAATTTAAATGAATTTATTAAAAAATTTATTAAAAAATATTCATGAGCTATTAAAAATGGACAAAAGAGTATTGTCTGAAATTCGAATTGATAGATCACAAATATTTTAAAGAAGTCTCGTAATTAAATATTTTGTTAGCTTTTTTTTAATGTATGAAATAAAATATATATTTTTTAATTTTTTAATTATTAATTTTTTTAATAAATTTTTTAATAAAATTTTTTAATAAATTATTAATTTTTTAATAGTCAAATTTGAATTATTTGGAAACGCGTGCTGTGTGTAATTCGAACTAACCTTGTTCGAATTATGTGTATTCTTAGTTCGAACCAACCTAGTTCGATTTATGAAGAACAATCAACTGGTAATTCGAACTGCCCAGGTTCGAATTACTATCATATGCAGTTCGAACCATACTGGTTCGAATTATATAAATATAGCATCTGACACATTACTGAAACGATTTTCAGTTTAGCTTATATACGTCAATTCTAGATGGCATTGGCTTATAATGGTTTTTTACCCTAAAGATGTTATGTTAGTATGTTGGGTGGAATTTTTTTGTCCTACTAAACCTATTCATTTAATTGGTAGCTAGGTTGGATTGGGTGACTTTTGCAATTTCTTTCTTTCAACCCTAATCAATCCAACCCATTTAAAGTGAGTTGGTTTGGGTGGAGTTCACTATTTAGTATCTTAAATGTTACTATTCATCTATCCTTTTTAAAATAAATGTCTTTTACTTTTTAGATTTATTAATAATTAATGCATTTAGATAGAAGAATTGTTTAAATACCTTAATTTTTGAATGACCCTTAAAAAGAGACACTTATTTGAGAAAAAGAGAAAATATTTTTTACATACATTTAAAAAATTCTTTATTAAATATAAAATGATATAATTAAATCTTTATAATTTAATTAATAAATTAATTTTGATATACTGACAATTCAAACTATTTTATACTATCATTCAATCACACACATCTATTTAAATAACCATTCATGTATTAATTATTGATAATAGTTATTTTTATTGACATAAATTTACGTAAATTAAATATACATATAAAACTAAAACTCTTTTACACCACCAGAATAATAAAATTAAATTCATATTGTTAATTAGAGAATTATCTATCTTCTTCTTCTTCTTCTTCTTCTTCTTCTTCTTCTTCTTCTTCTTCTTCTTCTTCTAATAATAATAATAATAATAATAATAATAATAATAACACATCTATTTAAATAACCATTCATGTATTAATTATTGATAATAGTTATTTTTATTGACATAAATTTACGTAAATTAAATATACATATAAAACTAAAACTCTTTTACACCACCAGAATAATAAAATTAAATTCATATTGTTAATTAGAGAATTATCTATCTTCTTCTTCTTCTTCTTCTTCTTCTTCTTCTTCTTCTTCTAATAATAATAATAATAATAATAATAATAATAATAATAATTTCATGAAACTAGTCATAAATCCCAAAGACAAGAAGTCCTAATAGCTTTTCGAAAATCATACCTAAGTTTCAAAAGAAACAACAACAAAATTGCACAAGCCAATTGAAATTAGTGTCATCATATTAAAAGTATTTTTAATATAAATATTTTTTTTCTTTAAGAATAAATTATTTTAGCGTGTTATTGCATGGGTTAAAAAATAATTTCAATAAAAATAATGGCTAATATTAGCTGAAAAATTTAATTCTTTAGTTAAACTCAAAATTAAATAAATTCAAATGAGTTTAATTAATTAGTTAGAGAGTCTAATTTTTTTCAATTAATATCAATTAATTTTTTAGAATTATATATTTTTATCTTAAATTTTAAATTTTAGACCTTAAATCCTAAATTTAAAACCCTAAATTCTAAAGTCTAAATCCCAAACTCTCAAAAAGAAATTTAAGATAATTAATTATGAATAAAATTTAACTAATATTAACTAATTAAAAATTAATATTCTCTCACAACGTAAAAATCATCGAGAGAGGTTCTACACTTGATATTATTTTCCTTCCTTTTACGATCATTAATATGAAACATACTAACATCCAATACTATACACTGCCAACTTTTGCACCCAATTCTGGATCTATAGAGATAGTATAATTTTTTCCTGGAAGATCCTAAACTTGCACCAAAACAGGCACATACATGAATGATGGCGTATGACTCTAAGGCAGCATATGCTACAGTAGTCTCCCTGGTTGCAATGCAGCATATTCCGTTTGATTAATGTGCAGTGAATTTTTATTATTGTAATTGGAGGTATATTTGGCAGTAACATGCTATTTCCAAACAGTAATGAGATAATTAATTTTTTTCATTTATTTTTTAAAATTATTTTATTAATTTTAATCTATATCTTAAATTATAAATTCTTAATTAACTCCTAAATTTTAAATTATAAAAGAAATTTTAAAATGGACTAATATTAGCTTGATTCTCTGTCTCATTTCCATGACTTTATTTGCAATAATTGTGTGAGATAGAGGTGGAGCTTAGTTGAGATAATGGGGCTATGATCTCCAAATTTTTGTTAAAAAAATTAGTAATATTTTTTCAAAAAATAAAAAATAGTTCAGTTGTCTCAAATATTTTATTATGACTTAAAATACCAAAATTCAATCTTTATCTCTTGTTTTTATTGCACAATAATTTTTAGTTCAATAACCAACACTCTCTCCTTTGAGTTCAAATATAAAAAATTAGATCTTTTTTATTTATGTAATTTAATATTATTTTATATTTTTCTGTTTATTTAATTTAATTTTTTATATGATAAAAAATATTAGAATATTCAATAAGTATTGGTATTATTGTATTTGTATAAATTGATAAAAAAAATTTTAATAAATATTATAAATTTTAATATTTGTCTTTCTAACTTTTTTTTTATATATTTTACAGGATATATATTCAAATTTTTATATAAAATAATCATGAAAAATAAAAAAATTGATGCATTTTTTAAGAGGAAGACTAATATTCAAGAAAGAGAACATATAACTTTTACAATATCAACACCTGTAGATAGTTCTTCTACTTTAATGAATCACGAAAAAAGTGAGATACAGCCTTCAAAAGTTCAAAGAGTTGCATCTAATGAATTTGACCTTAATTCTTTGAAACGAGATCCTAAAAAAGGGCTTCAAATTTGGCAATATCACCCAAATCAGAAAGACGATGTTAGACGAACTTATTTTAAATGGGGTCATATCAAAAGTATCTTGACAATTATTTTCTATCTGACCCCCAAAATTTTGTTTCACGCTTCGCCACTGTCGAGAGGAGTTATATATCAAACTCTCAAAGCAAAGGTTTCAAGAAAAAAAATTAACAAGAAGTTTTTAGTATAAACCAATTCAGATTTATTGAATAATTAATTCACTCATTTACTTAAATAAATATCAAATTTTTAAATCTGATCTTGTATTTACAACAATTTATTAACTAATGACAAATATTCTCCTAATGGTAAGACTACAAAATATCCCATAAAGAGCATAATGACACCCCCATAGTGGACAATTACTGACTCCACAAAAAACAATCTTTGAAAGACATGGAATTGATGGAAAGTTGCATCCCCTAAAATTTTGTAACCAGAGAGATTCGGCTTTCTATCTTATGGAGATATTGAAACTTTGGAAATAATGAAAAATGAGATGGATCTTAAGTTATTTTGTAAGTTCATGTAATATAGAGCAAGTAAGATCCACTTGTTGAGAGACGAGAAGACAATTAAGAATTAACTTCCATCTCTTATGGTACATACGGTGGTTAGTTTGTTATGTTAAATAACAACGTAACAGGTTAAAATATTTACATAACAATATAACATGTTATTTCCCTCGTTATTGAAATAAATTAATAGAAAAATGATTTTATGTTAGTTACTAATTTTTTTATATGAATTGAACTGAGAACTCAATTTTTTTAATTAATATTAGCTAATTATTTTAAATTATCTTTTTACTCTAAATTCTAATTTTAAATTTTAATTTTTAAATTTAAATTCTAAATCTTATATCTTCTAAAAAGTAAAAAAATTAAAAAAATAAATTTTATATTAAAAATTAATTCTTGAATAATTATTCAAATCAATCCTTAAAATTTTTAATATCAGATATTTTATTAGTTTCTTAAGTTTTAAAATATACAAAATAGTTCCTAAAATTTACTCTGATAAATAATACAATTCTCCTCAAATTTTATCCATTTAATCAAAATGAATGTTTTGACATTTTTAAAATATTTCAATGATTATTTGAAATTTTTTAAATTCTGTAAAAATTGTTTTGTACTTCACTTTTTAGATCAAATTAGAAAAAGATTGTATTATCTAACTAAGATAAATATTAAAGATTATTTTGTATGTATATTTTAAAATTTTAAAATTAAAATACCTTATTTTAAAGATTTTAGAAACTTATTTGGATAATTATTTTTTATTCTTTATACTTGTTGTTTTATATTACTTATCCTAAAATAGACGATTTTTTCCAGTTGGTGTAATGCATAATTATGATGCAACTGTGTGTTTTATTGTGATATTAAAGGTTGATAGTAATTGCTTCCCGCAATTTATAGGCAACAGCAAGAAGGCAAAAAAAATAGCATAAAAGAATAAAATGGAAGGGACGACGAGAAGTACAGTGGAGACGATTTGATGCATGGTAGGGGTGATTTATGAGGGAGATAAAAAAATTTTGAGCCTTAGCGGCTATAAGTCTTAAATTTTGTTATCTCCCTCAATAATCGTTCCAACCATGTATCAAATCATCTCTATCATACTTTTATTTTCTTCTTTTTTTCTTTTCTTTTTTTCGTCTTTTTGCTGATGTTTATAAATCGCGAAAAGCGATTTTTGCTAGCCTCTAATATTACAATAAAACACATAACTACATCCAGGAACGAATCTAAAGGGGGCGAATAGTGGTCTCGACCCTTTAAAATTTTAAGAAATTATACTTATATATAAGACATGTGTTTAAAAAAATAAAAGATATTGTGTAATTTAATAATTTTATATGTATTATTTTCACTATGTGATAAATTTATATCTCAATTATTTAGCTTACCAATATTTTTTTATTCAATCAATTTAATACCATACCCTCAAATTTTTGTATCTTTTAATTTTGTTTTTATATAATCATCTTTATATCTATTTCTAAAAAAATTCATTTGTTTTTTAATATTAACATATTTAACATTTATATTATTATATAAAATATAAATAATAACTTACATAGTTATATTTTAGCAATCATATTATATACTTTAGATGTTTTATTTATAAAATACTATTTTTTTTTATAAATTTAATTGTTAAAAAAATTTATAAAAATATTCTGTGAGGACATTCTGTCTTTCACATAATTAATATATAGTTTATAATTTATTTTTAAATTTTTTCAAATTTAAAAAAAATAATTTTAACTAATAAAATATGTATTAATTTTTTAACTAAATATACTAATAAATTATTATATTTTATAATATATTATTGATATTATAATATTTTTTTATATAACTGTTATGTTAAAAATAAAATTATGAAAAAAATTTATAATTTTTAATATATATATATTAATAAATTTTTTAAAAAACTAACTTAATAATTATAAATTATGTTTAAATTGATTTTATAAAATAAAAAATGTAATAAAATAATAAAAAATTCTCTTAAAATTTGACTCCATCGTGTTAAAATTGTTAGATTTGTCTCTGACTGCATCATAATCACGCCTTATACTAAGATTTAGTTTGGGTAAATAGCTTAATTAAACTTTTTTGAAAAAATAGTTTAAACAATAAATGGTTATATTAAAAGTAGTTTATAAATATGTTATTTTGTGTTTGGATTTTTAGTTCTAAAAGTGTTTATTTTATAAAAATGTGATAAAAAGTAATAGTATTATGAGAGAAGTCATTTTATTTAACTTTCTGTAAACTCTTAAATAGCTTCTTAAAAAACTATAATTTGATTTTAAAAATTGCACCAAACATTAATACTATTATTTTACATAAGTCAAAAGTTCAAAAAAATTTATTTTTAAAATTTTTTAAACGTATCTTAAATATAATATCATATTAAAAAAAATTAGCCTCCTAAAATACTTAGAAAATGGCAAAATGCTGTTTTTTCCTTTAACACGCCTTATCCAACAACATATTGATTGATTTGGGTTAGGAATAGGATGAGGTTCCCGGCCCAATGAAAAGAAGGTCCTACCAAGGTTGAATTTGACAATTTCTTTTGGAAAAAGCACTGAACTGAATGAAAATAAGTACAAGGACACGTGGGGGTGGTGAATGAGGCTGAGACCTTGCATGAAGGGTAGATTAGAGGAGTGGTTTGTTGGGCAGCTGTCTATTGCTCTTAGGATTGGGGGCACGTGATGGGCACATGGGGTCCCCCACGAATGTCTGTCTTCGATCCATCCAAACCCTACTCTTAGCTTACATCCCACACCTATTACCATCGCTTAGTCACTTTGCTCCCATTAATGCCTCTAACGATTTGTCTATTCACTATAATTTCTACTCACTACCTATTCTCACCATTTCTTCCATTTTTCTCTATTATTCTATCAAATTTCAAATATCTATAATTAGAAGACTTAATTTATCTTAATATTGAATTAAATAAAAATTTATTTTAAAATATTATATACACATAAAAATCAATTATCAAATCAGTTATTATATATTTGTATATAAATATATATTTTTAATTCATTTTCAATGTATATTTCATACTAATAATTAATTTAGTGATTAATATTTATTAGGATACACATAATATAATTGAGTTTAATTATATATGTTATTTTTAAAAAATATAAAAAAGATAAAAAAATAATTAAAAAATAAGCTAGACCTATTCAATTTTCGTCTATATATATTATAAGAAAATTTTCAAATATTTTAAAAATATATATATATCAATAATGTTCTAATAATTTTAGTAGTTAATTATAATTAATTAATATGTATATATATATATTTTATAATTAAGATCAACTACTAAAATACAATACTTGACAAATGCTTTGGCTTTTCTAAATTAAGTGTGGTGTATGTATCAATCCACAATTAATCTCATCCGTCAAATGTGAAGGTGCATGGTGCACCTTGAGATCCAAGGTGCATTTTAGCTAGACTTCCCCAAATACACATACACAGCTAGATGAAAATAAATACCGATGACAATTATGCAATTATGTTTTGTACTATGCGATTCTTTGGTAATTTAATTCAAAGAAGGAGAAGAAGAAAAAGAAAAACATTAATTGGCAATGGGGCATGGGTGAGAATTATGAAAGAATGGTTATCCATTCACAGCTAAGCTGAGAGGACCCAACTTTAGGCTGGGAGTGAATCATCATGTTGAACTGTTGGAAGAGGGTATCAATGCATTAACTCCAAAATTGCCCTTATCTTCCATATCTAAGTGGCACCCACCTTATGTTATATGCTTTCCCTTTATAATATTTAATTTGTATACCTAAAAAAATTGAGATGTCCATGAACACCAAAGTCGATTTATTAGTAAAAATAAATAAATATAAAATAGAGTTTGGTGTTAGAATATGCGATCTATATTAAAATTATTTTAATAACGATAAAGTAAATATTTTTTTCTATTTTTTAAAGTAATTTATAATTTGTCAACGAGTTATAGTTTAAATATTATAATTTTCTCTCTTTTAAACAGAAATCTCGGAATTGAGTCTCACTCAAAATAAAAAAAAAACTCTTAATTTAAAAAGTTAAAAATTAATTTATCGTAAATTTAAATTTTATTTACTGATTAATGATTTATTATATTTATAAAGTGACATTCTAACCTTTAACACTCAAATAAGCTAACTAACTCAAAGTAAATATCTTTTGAGAGTAGAAAGGATACAAAAATTTTAGTGTTTAATTTTATTTTTTTTTAAAGTTTCCCATGTAAATGGGTCCCTCCCTTTAATCTTCCCCAAAATCCATCTAGGCCATGATTTGACAAAGGCATCTCCTTTGACCACAGAAAATCCTGATTGGGCCTTGTTTGTTAACAAATAATGATCTCTTTTACCTTAAGGTAAGGAAATGGACCTTTAACAACCTTATATATGCCTATAGTTTGAAAGGGGGAATTTAAGGGCTACTTAACCTATTAGGGCCACTTAAAATTCAAGAAAAATAAAAATTAAATGATTAAATTCAATATGTTCTCATCACCATCCACCATGACTAATCAAGGTGATGTTATAGCTGGTTAAATCATTGAAATAGATTGATTGGAAATGCAATCTGGGTATCACTGTTTTAATTTATCTCATTGAGCATTTAGTCTTACTAATGTAGGCGCAATAATAAATTCTCTCCTTAGCAAACAGATAAGGGGCAGAGCCCATTCTTAATGCAATTTGCAAGGATGTAATTAGGAAGATGATAACAGAAAAAAGATACTTGAATTTTCTAATTGCTTACGTCTTAATTGCTATTAAGCATGGATTATATCTTATTAAATTTTAATATAATTTTTAAATATTGGAAATAAGAATGAGTAATTATAAATTTTTTTATAATACGAATTAATTAATGGTTAAAATGCATAAATAGTAAATAAGATTTAGTAATTAATTTGTATTATGATTACTTAATTTTCACGGTTAAATTAAATTTTTTATTAAAAATTAATTAATGTTATCTTCATATTATAAAATAGCTAGACTATTTATTATTCTAAAACTTCAAAAAAAAAATTATCAAAAAACTATATTGAAACAAGGAAAAAATATTTAATAAGCATGCAAGTACTATTTCTCCATCAGAAGATCCATTACTCCTGAAGTCCTGAAGGGTTCTCTAATTAATTAAATTCACACTATTTTTCAGTTTCTTGAATTGAAGGATCGGACAATCTTCTTTGGTTCTGGTATTGACCTAGTATTAGAGTTGGGACAACAATTTCTGATGAAAAATATAATCATGGGTACCAAAACACTATATTTCAATATATATTCCCTTGGCATTCTAATTCTCCAATAGTCAAACTAGAATTATTTCAGGAAAACTTAAGAAAACGAAACACAGCCAATCAATCAATTGCAATTTGAAACTGTTTGAAAAAGTTTAGTCAACACTTTTATTAAAATTTGACCAATACTTAATTAGTAAAAGAAGAGGGAATAATCGTACACTATTAAATATAATCTCATATCATTAAACTTATTAATGATGGTTAATTAATGATTATAAATCACAAAATTTGCTGACTCTCTCGTACTCTTATTTATTTATTTATTTATTTTTTGTGACGTTTGCCTATGTTCCTAGCACCAATGCTATAAGGGACCTCTTTGTTCTTAAGAATGTTTTACATATAAACATGCCCACATGGCTAACAACCTAGCCTATATGATTACAAAACTATAAATATTAGCATTTGCACAAATTAAAGTATAATTACAATTTGTACAAACATGAGATTATTTATCATCAACCAAAATTGTTCCATGTGAAGAATTAAAAAGCTTCATGTGGAGGTATATGCATGGCAATTAAACTAGTAAGTCACTAAGTCCCATACGATCATCAAATTAGTCAATATCAATGAATATGTTAATAATTATCGTAGTCCACCAATTATTGCCCATGATTGTTCACACACTCGATATATTTAGTTATTAATTATTAATTATTATCTAAACTTATTTTCATATTGAAAATTTTGTCCATTACCAAATCATTAGGTTATTACTTATTATTCAACGTCCCAGGTTAATCACAAGCTTATAATTGGCTTTGCTAGGCTGTTAGCATAGATATTTTATTGATTAAATTGTGGAGTAATCTCAATCAAGTAAAGCTTTAAGTATAATGCAAGTTGGCATAATTAAAGATCGAAAATTGAATTAAAAGTAGCAGTGGTATTTTTTATTCATAAAAATAATATTGATTACGTAGAACAGAGCACATGCTTGTTGCAAGTACATCAGATATATTCATGGATCTCTGACTCCAACGGTTCCTAGGTGTTAGTGAATCACATTTGTGACAGTTTTCTGTTAACACTGAACGTTATGCATGTGCACTTTATTGAGAACTCTCTTGGTTTACTCAAATCATTAGTGAGAGATAAAAGAGAGATTGTGATCAACTTTTAATTGTTTAACACGATTATTATTATTATTATTATTATTATTATTATTATTATTATTATTATTATTATTATTATTATTATTAATAATAATCAGGACTACCTGACTTTCAAATTCTAAAAACTAAACACGTTACAAATAATTTGTATTGCATCTTAAAAATTAGTACTATATTATAGAATAAAATATTTTTTTGTGTTAAATGTTTAGGTAAGTTTTAACATTGTTTTGAATAATTTTTTAGTTCATTTTTATTTTAAATTTTTTTAAACAATCATGTTAGAAATATTAAAAATTAGTGACATATATAGAATATATATTATAATATAAAAATACACATTTAAAAAGAGTTAAATACTATATACATAATGTCTGATTTGGTAGCTGATTTTTTATATACACATAGTATTTTTTATTTTTAAAATATATTTAATGTTGTCCTCATAGTTAATTACATAAAAATTGAATAATAGTGTGATAATATTGAATCCACTTTTAAAGGTTTGAAAAAAATTTAAACATTAAAATTGGATGCAAATATTTGAGCCAAAGTTAATAAAATCCATGTTAAAAATTATTTATCAATAAGCCAAGGAAGAATAAGAAAGATTTTTTTTCAGAAGGGAAAAATAAATAAAATGATGGGCTCATTGAACCTGGTCAAACTCAAATGAGAACATGAGACCTGAAAATTGATGTAACATGGTGGAAAGAGGACAAATTGTAGGGGGGCACAAATGCATTAATAATTTTGAATGATAGAGGGAAGGAAAAAAAATATTCACACAAGGAAAGGGTGCAATAGTAGTGGGCTAGATGACCCACATGGCAACAAGATAATAACCTACCTAAGTGAAGATCCTTTGACCTAAAAATCTTCCTTGAAAAGAAACTCTTAGTAAAATAGTAAAAAATCTATCTTTTGTGAACAAGCTAAGTTTTAGTTCACACCTGAATTGATAAGCTTTTATTCAATCTCCAAATTTAATTTGATGCGTAAAATTATATATTTATAAATATAATATAGAGTTTTAACCACTAGGTTATGGTCTAATAATTGTTTTATCATTAGATATTTTAATCAAACATAAAAATTTGATTTTTCATTCTTATGAATGAATGACAAAAAAATTAGTAATTATTGTCAAAAGTGATTAGTATCTTAAGAAACAAAATAATATATATTTGCAAAAATTATATTTATAATTGTGTCATAAAATTACTTATTCTAAAAATTTATAGATAGAGACATGAATTAATTATTGTTTTAACATGTCTTTTAGACAAAATTTTGTTTTGGATTTTCATGTAAAGTTTGTATAGACTTCTTTTTATTTTTTATTTGTTTGTCTTAGTGAATTTTTTTTTGGAGTCATCGAGAATTGAATTTTAAATTTTGTTATATAATTTTTAATATCTTGTTAAAATAATTATTTATTCCAAAACTTTAACAATAAACCTAAGTCATACGTCTAAACGTTTTTTGAATTAAGTCTTCAATTAAGTTATAGTGCATTTTTTCTTTCTACGTACAGTTTATCGCTACTTTATTATCATCTTTTCTGCGTACTTCTTTCTTTAATATCGTTGTCGTTGCCGTCGTTCTTCTTCTTGTTTAATTTTTTTTTCTCTTTTTTTATTCCCTTTTATTGTCATCTTATTTTTTTATATCTGTTTAATAAAGAAGTAAAGAAATTGAGCATAAAAATTTTGATATATAATATAAAAATTTTAGTCCACATTATAAAAATTTTTGTATCATATTAATAAATTTTGTATTATATACAAAACTTTTATGCTATATATATAAAGTTATGTGCTATGTGTAATAATTTTTTTTTGTTGTGTATAAAAATTTATGTGTCCTGTAAAAATTTTGTGTGCTTTATAATAAAATTTTGTGCTGAAGAAGTACAGAAATAAAAAATTACATTATAGACATACACATTTTTATTTGTTGAATTTGTCATAATTTAATTAAACTTAGTTATTAAAATTATTTGTGCATGTAGTATGATTGAAAATTTAGATTCATAGATAGGAATATCATATCTAACAAACTGGCTTAATTAATAAAGATATAGGACAATTTTTATCATTATATTAAAAGTGACTATATGATACGATTTAATCCTACAAATAATTTCAATAAGATAAGCGTTAGTGAACACATTTTACGAAGGCTATCGAAAGTTGAAATTAAAGTTGAAACCATATGTATTAGTGTGTTGAGTACTGAGTAGAGACTTCTAATAATTTAGAGTTAATTATTAATTTAATATCCAAAAAATTTATCTGTTGATAAAAAAGTTTCTTCTAAAAGATATTATCAATAAAATAATTTTTAAATAATTTAAAAATTTGACTAAAAAAATTAATAAATATTATATTTTTTATAAATAACAAAAAACTTTTATATTTAATAAATTACTTATCTATCGATATAAATTTTTGTGACAACATTTGAATAAATATTTAGAATATACATAAAAAAAGAATAAAATTTGATCTCTAAATTTTTTTTTATTTTTCAAAAAAAGATGTGATCGGTCACAATTAAAAAAAAATAAACAAAAATTCAATTGACAAAAAATTACAAAATTTTAAAGATAAAAAGATTTTTTTTCTAATAATAATTCCAAAAATTTGCAAAAAAAAAAAATGATCTCTAAAATTAGTTTTTAAAATATATATTTAATATGTAATTTTTTTATCATGTTTTTAAATTTTTTAAAGATTTATTTATCATTTGTATCTTTTGAAATTTGTTTTATTGGTGATTCGAATTTTCGGATACTATTTTTCAGTAGTTTACTCAATAATTTATAATGGAAACCATATGTCATGTCAAGCATGTAACAAGATATTGCAGCCCCTTTTTCGGCGTGCAAATAGGGACGATCCATTGCTTCCCTAACATAAACTTTCGTTACCCTTTGCTCTCTCTTATATCCTCTTCCTTACACAATGCAAACACATTAATAATAATAATAATAACCATGTGAGAATCCCATGCCACAAGGTTCTAGAACAATAGAACATGACTCAAGCCTCGCATGATAGTGTATGCCTAAAGTTAAACAATGACAAATTTACTTAACCCGATGTCTTTCATAATTCATAAAAAGTTCCTTCAAAAGATCATTTCTAATTATTATGGCTGTAAAATTTGACAAATTAAATTAAATGTCATATTCTTTTATAAGAATATTTCTATATAAGCTGTAGAATTTGCTCAAATTAAATTAATCTCACCTACTTTTATATAATTCAATCCTTCTTGTTCAGCATCACACACTATTCAATATATAATCAAAGAATGATGTAAAGTCAACCCTCTTTATGCACGTCATCTATAATTTGGAGCATTCAAATTGCGCATTTTATCTTTAAATTCACTATAGAGAAGAAAAAGGAATTATATTTTTTATTTTTTTTCAGAATAAAGATTGTGTATTTTTGCTTAATTTTTGCGCGTGTTAGTACTTAGTACAAGTTATTGATTATTTTAGGTCGAAACATTGTGGACTTTACTCAACTTTCTCCTGAAGAATCAAACCTTAAACTAAGATTCAAGCAAATCAACAACTGATCTGATATGACCATCAAACTAAAAGGACATGAAATCAAAAGAATAATAAATTTATTTGCATTAGTCAAAGCTAAGAGAAATGTAGCAATTTCACTCATTCTAAAAATTTAAACAAAAAAAAGAAATAGTTATATCTCTATTAGTATTAAACTAAACAAAAAATATTAATATTACAAAAAGGTCCTATATTCTGTAGATTGAATTATTAATGTATTTAACTCAACTAATAATTGTTTATTCAAGAAATAATATTTCATCTCATCTCTTTTTACCTATTATTACCATCCATGTCACTATTTACTTGTTATTTCTGTCGCTTCACCATATTTAGGTTAATGTATTTAACTTATTCAAAAGTTATATTCCGGAGTAGTAATGTAAAGATATAATAATAATAATAATAATAATAATAATAATAATAATAATAATAATAATAATAATAATAATAATAATAATAATGTTTTTGTCCTCAACGTTTGCGGTAAGTCCTTAAGTTATTTCTAACGTTTTAATCGTCCTATTTAAGTCTCTAAAATTTCAAAACTAACTCAATGTTGTCTTGCCGTTAGGGATTCGTTAACAGAATTGACGGCGGGACACAATTGAGATGATTTTGAAACGTTAGGGACTTAGATAGGACGAAAACGTTGGGGACAAAAATGATACATAGAAATAAATTTTAATTTTATCCTTCAATAATATCAATTTTTTACTATACATAGTATCAATTAATTTTTAATCACATCTAAGTAAATTACATTTAATCATATTACTTTCATTTTAAATAAATTAATTTTTTTTATAATTTTACTCTTAAAGATTTTTAGTTATCATGAAATGTTTGTAGAATGACTAGTATATAAATTTGCAGAAAAGAAAAAAAAATAATATATATACAATAAAATATAAATTATACCTTTTGTCTCTAATGTATCAAAATTCTTTAAAATTATAAAAAAATAAATTTATTTAAAATGAAAGTAATGTGATTAAGTATAACTTATTAAATGTAATTAAAAAATAATTGAATACTATGTATAGTAAAAAATTAATATTATTAAAAGATAAAATTAAATTAAAATTTATTTTTATGTATCGTTTTTGTCCCTAACGTTTTCGTCATATTTAAGTCCCTAACGTTTCAAAATCGTCTTAATTTTGTCCCGCCGTCAATTCTGTTAAGGGATCCCTAACGGCAGGACAATATTGAGTCACTTTTAAAACTTTAGGGACTTAAATAGGATGATTAAAACGTTAGGAATAACTTTGAGACTTACCCTAAACGTTGGGGACAAAAATAATACTTTAATAATAATAATAATAATAATAATAATAATAATAATAATAATAATAAAAGGAAAAAACTAAAAGAATTAATTGTCCTTTTTTTCGGGTGTGTTCACCAGTTAATCCTAGAAAGAGAAAAGTGAATTTTAAAAAATTAAACCTCGCTATTTATGAATTTGTTATAAATTTGTTTCTGATAACTCTTCAAAATTCTTCAACTCTCTCTCATTTTCAAGTTCTTCCTTCCAAATTGGGATGTTTTATAATATTTTAACTTAATTAATCTTTTTATTCCTAAATCACCATGTTACTAATCCTATCTCTAATATTTTAATAAACGGTAAAATGATAAAAAAATATTACTGTAAGCTTTTCCAACTCTTCATCTTTATTTATTTTAAACTCATGAATAAAAGTAAATTTAAAAAGCTCAAATTCTCCGTTCACTTTTTTTGTATATTCTCTCCAAAACCTTTTTCTAAAACCCTCTATTCACTCTGCTAAATTCTCTCTTCAAAAACTTTTTTTTTTTCATGCCTTACAATAATTTATCAGGAACACACTCTAAGTGACAGAAGAAAATATAGTACTGTAAAATGATGATTACCAACGACCAAACTGATAGTTTGTTCAGGATTCAAAATTAACGAAAGCCAAGTTATCGATAAATAAATTATCGTCGCTAAAATAGACGAATTTTAATAGTTGTTGATAAATATAAATTAATTAAACTTAATTTTTAATTATAGAAATATATTACCGATGTCGTGAATGTCGGTAATGATATTTATTATTTTTTATTTATAAAATTTGAAGTAATATTATCAACGTATTGGTCGTTAATAACGAAATTCAACTTTACCTTTTCATTTTTAAAAATAAAAATATAATAGGCCATCGATAAATAAGAAAAAATTTAAATTCAATTTTCATGTGTTTTTAATATTACTAACAGTTTTAGACTAGTTAATGAAACGCAACATTTTGACTCGTCAGTAATCATATTTATCGACGACCAAGTCGGTAATGTCCAGAGCGAAAAATAAACGTTAAATTCTCCCTCGACCCTTTTTGCTATTATTCTTTTCCTTTCATTGGTATTTATTGTAATTTGTTGTATTTATTATTGTTATTAAACATTAATAGAAATTAAAAATAATAAATTAATATAATTGAAAATTAATTATAAATTAAAAAATATTTAATTTATAAATGATTGTATGTATAGGATAGAGACTTGAACCCTTAGAATAAAATTGTAGGATAAAAAATATGGAAGTTATTCATGTTTGCTTCATTTTTAATGTGAGAAATAAAGTAATTAGTACGATTAGGGTTAACAATATTAACGACCGCACAACCATCGAAAAATTCCCAAGATTAGAACAAATAAAAAAATTAATTTATGATTATTAATGATGGCTGTATTGTTAGTAAAATTAATTGAATTTTGTCATTTCTCAATTTTGACAATGTATTTTACTTACCGTCAAAGTGTTGATATTAATAATTAATTTCATTCACAACATCGAGATGTCGGTAAAATTGGTCGAATTTTACTAATGAAACTTTTTTGCAAGTTTAATTATCGACAACAATTTGACTATCGATAAACGTAATTTTTAACCGTGAATAAAATTGTCGATAAAATACGATATTCTTATGGTAAAAAAAAAATCATAATTTTCATTGCAAAAATTGATATAATGGTGGGACTATGACTACTACTGTTCAATTACATGAAGGATGGGTTATATATCATGGTGGATGTATATGGTTTGGATAAAAGCACCAAACAGTGGGATATCACATAGCCCGTCATTAGGGCACCATGTAGAGACATTGGATGCCATTAACACTACTATGGGTCCCTTCATTTTCCTTCTTTAATTTGTGGCTTACTGCTCATAACTTTCAGTATATTCAATACTAGTGTAAATAAGTTACATTTAATTATTAGTTTCTAACTTTATCTTTCTAGTTTATTTCTAGTACTATAAATTCGTTAAAGGTTTATGTGAATCAGAAAATTAGGATAAATTGCATATTTAAATAAACTAAAAGTCAACATTTTTTAATTATAATATTTGCAAAATAATTACATTTTAGTTTTGTACTTATTTTTAGATAAATTGCTATATGATATAGAAGTTACATATATTGCTATAAAGTGCAGAAACTTATATAAAAATAGAATAAAGTTATAACCCAATAGAGGCGGTAGCGGTTTATGAAAAAACAATTTCAATATGTAAATTGCAATAGACTATAACGATTTAGGTAAATATTTAAATTTTATATCCATATGTAAATGCATATATAAATTAATAAATGATTTTAAATATTAAATCTAAATATTAGAAAAATCTATTTAAATTTTAAAATATAAGGTTTTAAATTAAAGTATAAATAATATCTATTTTTTATCCCATTTTAAGTTAATTAAATTTTAATTAATTATATTTTAATTTAAAATCTTATATTTTAAAATATTTTTAAATTTTTCTAATATTGAGATTTTAATATTTAAATTATCTTGTATAAAACTAGGGATATAATATAACTCTTTGCAAACCTATAAATTCTTAAAATATTAAAAAATAGTTCTTAAGTTGTTAAAAGTTATAAATACTATCTAAATCATAATATAAGTATATAACTAGCTCTCCCTAAGATTGATT
This sequence comes from Arachis ipaensis, assembly GCF_059453495.1. Taxonomy (NCBI): domain Eukaryota; kingdom Viridiplantae; phylum Streptophyta; class Magnoliopsida; order Fabales; family Fabaceae; genus Arachis; species Arachis ipaensis. The sequence continues at coordinate 108,579,800 of NC_142437.1, forward strand.
TTAATATTGCTATTAAATTTGTGCTCCACAAGAAAAAAAAATTTATAGTAAATATTTATAGATACTACAAACACATTATGCTATACATATGTTATAACTACTATATACATACAAAAAATTATTTTCCTAATCACCTCACCATACATGCCAATTTACACAAAAAATAATGTAAAATTCATTCATAGATATTAATCTTAATTTATTCAAATTAATATAATTTTAGATAAAAATAAATTTTAAAATTATTTATCTAATATATGTATGCATTTTGATTTAGATATTAAATTTAAATATTTTCATAAACTGTATAGACCGTCATAATTTACATATTGAAGGTTTTTTTTTTTTTTTATAAACTGCTATTGCCTTTAGCGGTTTATGACCTTAGTCATTTTTCACATAAAATTCTAAAATTTGTAGCAATTTATGTATAAATTTTAAAACTTTGACACCCTATAGCAGTTTATATAGAATAAGTACATAACTAACATATAATATTTTTAAAATATTGTAATTGGATCATTTTGGTTTTTAATTTATTTAAATATGTAATTTGCCCACAAAATTACTTTTATACTAATATACATATTATTTTGGAGTAAATTTTAATTTTGTTTTTTCAAAGATAATTTTGTCATTGATTTTATCTATCATAGGTACTTTTGATAATTTATTCAAATTTTTTTGAAATATTATATTTATTCACACAGAAAAATAGAAAGTTCAAAATATTTGTTTGAAAAAGAATTGAATGTATTCAATATATTAGAAAAACTAAAACTGTTCATTTTCATTTGTTTAACCCTATCAATATACTGAAAATTTTGTCCTATTCGGGGGTCATTTTCCTTTGGAGTTTATATATATATATATATATATCACATGTTAATATAAAATTTGTAGTGACGATGTTGAAGTTCTTGTAACTATTCCAACGGGAAATACTTTCAAGTTCATTCATGCATGAAGTTAGCAACAAATAGTTAAAGTTTCAAAATGATAAAACAAAAAAGTACCTAGAGGTTATCAAAATCTCTGTAATCATTGCTAAAGATTATTAAATAAATGAAAAAAAACTATAGTAGTAGAGTCCAATTTTTTCTTCCTACATTGAGCTGTTTCATACAAAGCAAACATATTTGCATGTGATTCATAATTAGCCTCCCATGATTATGATTTCAGAAGTGTTTCTCATTTTCTACGTAGTATTCCAATATGGTCAATTTATTCACCTGCCCACTCTAATCTTTTGCTCCATCTAAACGATACAAATATTGGTGTGATCTTTGACTAATGCTAATAAAAAGATACTATTCCTGTTCCAAATAATATTGGTGTGAATGAAATAAAAGATACATCTTTGGATACGCTACGTCACTAATGGGAACATATTCAAGCAAACCCACTAACTAAAGCTCACTTATTAATGAGACGCATAAGTCTATCATTTTCTTGGATCTCAAAGGAAAATTTTTTGCCTTCTATATGCTTAAGACTAAAATAAAAATAATAATATAAGAAATCTAGATTTAGACTAAAGTTCTTTAAGAGATTTCTGTATTTTAGTTTATCCTTAAAGCTTCTATTTCTAGTCAACTTAAATCTTCTGAAAATACTTAAAGACTTGAACTTAATTAAATAATAAGCTAGAAAACAAATTTATTATTAGAATTGATCCATATATATATATATTCTCATACCGTTTGGAGGGTGAATATTTACGAATAAAAAGTTTATCAATATTAAATTGAAGCTCTCATACCAAGTTAGAATTAAATGGATCTAACAATTTAAAAAATTAGTTCAAAGAATAAGGAATAACTCGCAACTTATAATTCTTGTAGAGACTTTATTTTTGTTGAGAAATATTAAATTTGTAATACATATTATATTTAAGACTTAGGAATTGTTAGAGAATCAATATAATCAATTTAGATCAATTAGCATCCTCTATATTTATATAGCATATCTGTACATTAATTGTAGGATTCTATGTCTTTATTACTTTGATTCATTTAACACCTATAAATACCCCTTGTATATTGTACCTCAATACACAACTGAATAATACACTTTTCATATTATTCTCTCAATCTCTTGTTTCTAACATGGTATCAAGAGCTTAGGTCTTTTTTTTTTCAATGAATATTAGTTCATAGCCCCATTATTTTTCCTTTCCGGTAGTGTTCTTTGGCCTCCATTTTCGTTCTCTTTTCGACGCTTTGGTTCGTCACCCCCATAACCATCTTGTTCGTCTTGTCTCCGTGATTCCAACGCAACCAGAACCGCCGCCATCCGCCGCCAGACGCGCCTCCACGCGCCGCCGAAAGACGCTGTCACGACCAGGTTGCTCTTCCTTCCAGCTTCCACCCGTGCCTCTTTGCTCGTCTTTTTCGACCTGTTTCCGACGCTTTGGTTCGTCACCTCCGGCATCGTTGTGATCCTCTCGTCGTCAGCTTTCCAACGCCACCGAGATCGCCGCCAGACGCCCCCGGACGCGCCGCCACGCGCCGCTGGAAGCTCGCTGTCCACCTCCATTGATCCTCCCCCGAGATGCTTTAGTAGCCGTTGGATCTTGCTGTTGATCCTACGATCCTGAAGCCGCCACGTGTCACGCCACCAGCCTTCCCTGCGACCCGCGCACCCGCTCCCGACCCGGACCGGTCCGCGCGTTGACCCTACCGCCACCTCGACGCCAGCTCATCCTCCTCATCCTCTCACGGGCTGCCACGTGTCTCCGTTGCCCTAACGTGGCGCTGACGTCACTGCTGACGTGGCGCTGACGTGGCTGACAAGCGGGACCCTCCCTAAGGTTTTTTGGTGAGCTCTTTCCGATTCCGCACTCCGTTTTCTCATTTTCTGCTTCGGCATTGCAGTTTTCTCTCCTCTCTTTGATTTGTGTGACTACTGTTATGGAAAAGTCGGATGTTTTTGTTGCCACAGAAAGAAAGGATACATTCTGTCGAAACTGCAACCGTTTTGGGCACCTTTTCTCCGTCTGTCCCTCTGTTGAATGTCGGACATGCCACCAGAAATGGCATATTAGCTACCATTGTTCACAGTTGTTCTGCCGTTATTGCAAGCTCTCGGGACATTTGATTACTACCTGTCCTACTCGTCCACCACGTCCTGCGCCTGCTTCTACTGTTGCTGCTACTACTGAACCTACCCCCTCTGCACCTTTCAACCCGTCTCCTGTCTCTATATCTGATATTGCATCTCTTCTACGGCGTCTTCTCTTTGTTTCTGGTAATACTCCTGCTGCTTTATCAACCCCTCCAGGTGATTCTAAATGGTACTTTGACTCGGGTTGCTTTAATCACATGTCTTCGTTGCATAATATTTTCTCGTCCATGTCTACAACTACAAATGGACCTTCTGTCAATACTGCAAATGGTTCCCTCTTGCACGCAACACACAAGGGTTCTATATCCCAGTCGTCTCTTAATCTTCCAGATACTTACTACATTCTCAAATTACACTTCAATCTTATTTCTGTTGGTTAACTTGTTGATTTGGGTTTTGACGTCACATTTTCTACTTCTGGTTGTTGTGTACAGGATCCTCGGACGGGACAAATCATCGGGACTGGACGTAAGGTCGGAAGGTTGTTTGAACTCGAAAGTCTTCATATTCCTCCTGTACCAAATCTCTGTGCTGCTTCTTCTCCCTCTACCCTTCACTTATGGCATCAACGTCTTGCCCATACCTCCTTAGGAAAACTGCGTCCTCTTGTGTCTCAAGATGTTTTAGGTCAGGTTCCAAATGAATCTTTTGATTGCATTTCTTGCCAAACTGCCAAACAACCTGCTTTATCTTTTCATAATAATTCATCTCTTGCTTGCTCTCCTTTTGATATCATTCACTCTGATGTTTGGGGCCCCGCTCCCACTGCCTCTATGGGCGGAGCTCGATACTTTGTTGTTTTCATTGATGATTATTCCCGTTTTACTTGGATTTATTTGATGACTAATCGCCATGAGTTACCTCAGATCTATATCAACTTTGCTACTATGATTAAAACTCAGTTTTCCAAGGTCATTAAGGTTTTTCGACGTGATAATGCTATGGAATACCGTGATTCCAAACTCTTAGCCTTTCTTGCAGAACAGGGTACACTGTCTGAGTTTTCTTGTCCTGGTACGTCTCAACAAAATGGTAGAGCTGAACGCAAACACCGTCGCATTCTTGACTCCGTCCGTGCAATGCTCCTTTCTTCTTCGTGTCCTGAGCGTACTTGGGGTGAAGCTGTTCTTACTGCTGTTCATGTTATCAATAGACTCCCTTCTTCTGTTCTTGGTAATGTTACTCCCTTTGAGCGTCTTTATCATACCCCCCAGATTATAGTTCTCTTCAAGTTTTTGGTTGTGTATGTTTTGTTCTTCTTCAGCCTCATGAACATAGTAAACTTGAACCTCGGGCTCGTATGTGTTGTTTTCTTGGTTATGGCACTGAACACAAGGGTTATCGTTGTTGGGATCCTCTCTCTAAACTTATTCGTATATCTCGTCATGTTGTCTTCTGGGAGCACCACATGTTTTCTCGGTTCTCATCCTTTGAGTCGATTCCTACTACTCAGTCACCTTTGTTCACTAACCCCAATATTGATCTTTTTCCTAGTGATGATTCTACAGGTTCTATCTCGAGTGACCCTCCACATCCTCCTGTTCCTCCGCCTTCTCCATCTCCCGATGATTCCCGACCGGACGATGATCCTGCTCCTACCGTCATGCCTCCTCCTTCCGCTCGTTCTTCTAGGGTAAGGAATCCACCTCCTCATCTTCTTGATTACCATTGCTTTTCTACTATTCTTCATCAACATGAACTTAAGACATTCAGAGAAGCCTCCTCAAACCCAAATTGGCAACAAGCAATGCAAGAAGAATTACAGGCGCTTGAAAAGGCACACACCTGGGATCTGGTTGATCCTCCTTCTGATCAGGAAGTTGTGGGCAGTAGATGGGTCTACAAGATCAAGACTCGCTCTGATGGCTCTATTGACCGTTATAAGGCCCGCTTGGTTGCTCAAGGTTGTACGCAAGAGTATGGTATTGATTATGAAGAGACTTTTGCCCCTGTCGCTCGTCTTACGTCTGTTAGAGCTCTTCTTGCCATCGCCGCGGTTAAAAAATGGTCTCTCAGTCAGATGGATGTGAAGAATGCATTTCTTAATGGGGATTTGAAAAAGACAGTCTATATGAAACCACCTCCGGGATATCCTTGTCCTTCTAATAAGGTTTGTCTCCTTCACAAGGCACTTTATGGACTTAAGCAAGCTCCTCGTGAATGGTTTGACAAGTTCAGCACTACCATATGCAGTCTTGGTTTTACTTCTAGCCCTCATGAGAATGCGCTCTTCATTCGTAAAAGCGAACGTGGAGTTGTTCTTCTCCTTCTGTATGTTGATGACATGATAATTACTGGGGATGATGTTGATGGTATCTCTGATCTCAAGGCCTCACTTCACCGTACCTTTGAGATGAAAGATCTTGGTTCTCTCAGCTATTTTCTTGGTCTCGAGGTCATCTCCACCGATGATGGCATCTATCTCTCTCAGGCTAAGTATGCTTCAGATCTTCTTGCTCGCACTGGGATTACAGATAGTCGCACTGAGTCTACTCCTCTTGAGCCTAATGTTCGATTTACCCCTATGGATGGCACTGTTTTGGATAATCCGACACTTTATCGCCAGTTAGTTGGAGGTCTCGTCTACTTGACTGTCACCCGACCAGACATAGCCTATCCGGTTCATGTCCTCAGCCAGTTCTTGTCAGCTCCTCGTACTACTCACTATGCGGCAGTTCTTCGCATTCTTCGGTATGTCAAAGGCACTCTATTTCATGGCCTTTATTTTTCTGCCCATTCCTCTTTGACCCTTCAGGCATACTCTGATGCTGATTGGGCTGGTGATCCCACTGATCGTCGTTCTACTACTGGTTACTGTTTGTTCCTTGGCGACGCTCTCATCTCTTGGCGTGCTAAGAAGCAAACATTCACTGCTCCCTCAAGCACAGAAGCTGAGTATCGTGCCCTTGCTGACATCACTGCTGAGGTTATCTCGGTTCGTTGGCTTCTCGAAGATCTGGGTGCTCCTCAGTCGTCTCCTACTGATGTTTTTTGTGATAACCGCAGTGCTATTCAGATTACCCATAATGATGTGTTTCATGAACGCACCAAACACATTGAGATTGATTGTCACTTTGTTCGACAACGTATCCTTATTGATGCTGTTCGTCTCATTGCCGTTGGGACACTGGATCAGACTGCTGATATCTTCACGAAAGCTCATCACCCGACTCGCTTTCGGACTTTGTTATCCAAACTCAAGTTGGTATCCTTATCTCCCACTTGAGTTTGAGGGGGGATGTTAGAGAATCAATATAATCAATTTAGATCAATTAGCATCGTCTATATTTATATAGCATATCTGTACATTAATTGTAGGATTCTATGTCTTTATTACTTTGATTCATTTAGCACCTATAAATACCTCTTGTATATTGTACCTCAATACACAACTGAATAATACACTTTTCATATTATTCTCTCAGTCTCTTGTTTCTAACAGGAATATTGTTCAGTTGTAGGGGTGCACATGGTCAGATTTGAAGATTCGGTCCGATTTCGAATATTTTAGGAACTAATTTGGTATAATTTCACCGGGTCTAGAGTCGAGTAAGAATCTCAAAAATAGACCCAGTCATTATTTCGGGGCGGGTCCGGGTCAAGACGAGTCCGACTTCATCCGACTCATGTGCACCTTAAGGAAACTAAAAAAGATATATATGTTTTAAATTAATTTCAATATTATGTTATATTAATTATAAGTTTATTGTTTTATTTTTAATCACACTTGTTGAATTAGAAAATAGATCAAAGAAGTATCAAATTAGAATTTATGGACAAATTCAAGTTCAAATATGGATATCAACTTTTCGGTACAAGTTTCTTCTTTATAAATTATTGTTAAAATTTTAAAGACCCAACTTTCACCCGATTTAGACCCCGCATAGTTTTGACTCGAAAATGTTTAAATTTCATCGGATTTAAGACTAGGTTAGGGTCTAAAAAATAGACCCGATGTATATTTAGGGTCGGATCTGGGTTAGGATAAACCCAGCTTCATCCGACCCCATGAACACCCCTATTTAGTAGTAACGAACTTGGATTCAATGGAAATTGATAGAGACTTCTAGTTAATAACAATCTGCGAGCTACATGGGGTTAATACCTATAAAAATTCTGACAATCAAGACCGTTATCATTCAAAAGATATTAGGATTAAGAAAAAATAATATACTTCTATTTCGTCTGGATTTTGCTTTTTTTTTTTATCTCGATAGGAGGTGTCAACTAAACTTATATCAAGATCTTAATTCGGAGAGCAGATATAATTTTTTTGTGGGTTGTTCTTAGGATTTAGAGATCATGTCTAATAAAAATATAAACACAAACAAATAGATAAATAATTATATAAAGTAAGAAATAAGAAAGAACAAGTTTAAATAATAAAAAAATTGAAAATTGCAAGATTTGTATTAAAATATGCAAAAATTGACAAAAGTTTGAACAAAAATAACAGAAAGAAAATAATATAATTAAAATGACTGAAAGAAAAAAGGGGTCTCCCAACAATACTTACATGGACTCGTGACTCATATTTCCGTCCGTTAATGTGACTAGAAATTTTTAAGAGTGAATGAGTGCGTAAATGAATGGAAGTCCCTTAACTTATTGAAACTAATCCTATTTATATTGAAAAACTCCTATGCTAATTGATATATATAACCTTAGACTTCAAGTAAACTTGCTCTTCAAATAGTCTTGAACCTCAAGTAATCTTGGAACTTAAGCAAATTTGAACTCCAAGTAGTCTTGAACCTCAAGTAAACTTGGGCACCAAACATAAGGTAACTTGACCATTAAGTTTAACCCATTCTTATTTTCTTTAACCATTGTATGCTTCATCCATATATGATCTTTAACCTTAACTGTCGAATTCTATTCGACATTGACCATTTGTGGCAAATTTTTGACACAACAAAATGTCCCTCAAAGTTTTGGATAGCTTCGATTTTGATAAAGAAGCATTAAAAACTTCGAAATCACCTCTGAACTCAATCCAAAGTAGTAAAATTGATCTCGGTCTTCTATATCAACTTTCACAAGCAGTGGTGGAGCTTAGTTCAGACAAGGGGGCCATGGCCCCCCAAACTTTTTATAAAAAACTTAGTAGTACTTTTTCAAAAGATAAAAAATAGTTCAATTGACTTAAATACTTTACTATGACTTAAAGTATCTAATAAGTTCAATAAACAACACTTTCTCTATCTTTAAGTTCAAATATAAAAAATTAGATATTTTTTATTTATTTAATTTAATATTATTTTATATTTTACTATTTATTTAATTTAATTTTTTATATGATAAAAAATAATAGAATATTCAATAAGTATTAATATTATTGTATTTGTATAAATTGATAAAAAAAATTTAATAAATATTATAAATTTTAATATTTGTCCTTCTAACTTCTTCTTTTATATATTTTACAGGATATATATTCAAATTTTTATATAAAATAATAATGAAAAGTCAAAGAATTGATACATTTTTTAAGAGGAAGGCTAATATTTAAAAAGGAGAACATATAACTTTTACAATATCAACACCTGTAAATAGTTCTTCTACTTTAATGAATCACGAAGAAAGTGAGATATAACTTTCAAAAGTTCAAAAAGTTACATCTGATAACTTTAACCTTAACTTTTTGGAACGAGATCTTGAAAAACGGCTTTAAATTTGGCAATATCACCTAAACCAGAGAGATGAGATTAGACGAACTTATCTTAAATGGGGTCCATATCAAAAATATTTTGACAATTATTTTCTATCTGACCCCCCAAAATTTTGTTTCAAGTTCCGCCACTGTTCACAAGTGCATCTTTTATTTTGACTGTTTGTCGACTACTTCTCTTTTTCTCTTTTACAATATGCCTAAAGCACATAGTCATATTCATTTTTACTTTTTTTGTGAGATCAGAAAGTCTAACAGATTTTTACCAGCCTTAGGATACATAGGTCTTACCTTAGGATACATAGGTCTTACTTTGAGCATGTTAGTGTCAAACTGAATTTCTTGATTCACCATCACATTGATAACAAACTCCTCAAATTCAGCAAAGTTTAAGGTCAACTCATAAGAATTTTTGCCAACCTTTGTAACTAGTATCTTGTTAGGAAATCTTAACTTGCTTTTAATAATTTACTTCTTTGAGAATACCTTTTTCTTGACAAAGTTAAGAGATTGACATATAAAATAAGACTTGTCTTTTGTTTTGACTGCAAATACATAATTTTTGACCTTCAACTCAAAATACATCACACAAGCAACAAAAGCTACTATTTCTTCTTCAAAAAAGTTCTCATCTTCTTGCTCTTTTTCTTTTCGTAACCTTTCGATCTGTCGGACATTGTCTACCAATTAAGCAAGATCAATAAATTACTCATTAATTAGCTTCTTTCTAATTTTGAAGTCAAGCCCATTAATCAATATCTTGACAATTTCAGGCTCTGAGATCAAATTGTAGCATTTATTTCTCATATTTTTAAATCAAATAAGATAATCTTCCATCATCTCTGTCTTAAATTTTTTTATTGAGAACAAATCAAAGAGTGTAACTTTTAGTTCTCCTCTACAAAATTGATCATGAGAACTCTTTTCTAATTATTTCCATGAATGGATTGACTTAGACTGTAAATTTAAAACCCAAGTGAAAGCATTCACAGTCAAAGAAAAAAAAATATCTCATTTTTAGTTATCCATTGCTAGCTAGAATCCCGATTTTGACTGTGTAGTGGGCCACATGCCCGACAGTTGACTCACTATTTTTTTCTGAAAATTTAGTGAGTGATTTTGGAGTTTTGACTCCTCTAAGAAATTTTGCTTGCAATACATGATCAAAAAATGAAGACATAAAATATGATTGGTAAGTTAACTTTACGTTGAAACCTACCTTATTTAGCATATGCTCGATAGCTTGTGAAATATTATGCTCATCAGCTTGTGCAATGTCACATTGGACAAACTAATTTTGTCAAGCACCATTCACTACATCGTTAGTGTTTTGTCCCTTATTAATTATTACAGATGACTGACGACCTTCCAAGTAAGGTTGATGACCTCTTAGTGAATTTGGTGCCTTATAGTTACTCTAGACTGCTCCAGTCAATTCATTCATCTGCCTTGTTACTTATTCAAACTTAGCATTGTTATTTTCTATCAAAGAATTTAAGATAGTTGTTATCTGCTGAGTCAATGTGTTAATCAAATCATGATGATTTTCTGCTATTTGCTGTCTAAAATCTACTAAGAAATCTACAGTGTTAGGTAGAAACTGACATTGATAATTCCATCGACCTTCTTGAGAACAATGGGCATTTATGCATTTCAGTATACATTAAAGGCATAACGGGATTGAACAAGGCACCTCCATTTGTGTCAAAGAGTGAATTGGCAAATCAATTTGAGTTGATGTTGTTCCTACATATTATTACATCGACATTGACAAAATACCTTGTTGAGGTAGTTGTGATATCATGGGTCCCTATATTATTGGTCCCAAACAGAAAGGATTGATCATCATATATTGATATAAGTACGGGTTGTATCCTTGTACAAAACCTTATAGATTTATTCACCAAATGGGTTTTATTGAACATTTGTATATACTCCAGGAATAGGTAGATTAGTCAACAATGGCGAATATTAAGGTAACCCAAACATAGGTCAAGTAGTTGGATTTACTTCGACTACACCAGAAAAAGCCACTGAAGTCACATTTGTGTTGTTCATATGCTTAGTCAGACTTCTAACAAAAAAATAGGCACTTGTGTCGATTCAGTGACTTGTGGTTATGGATATAGTACTATTTCTTCAGAGTCGTGGTCTGACCCTTCTGTTGAAGAGGATAACTGAGATGACATAGAAATAGATGTGTTTAAACTACTATAAGGTATAAATTTATCACTTCACAAACGCATACATAACAACTACTTTAGGTAACCAATCTTACCCAAGTTCCCACTAGATGTGCCAATTTGTTTCGCTTGGATTTTGCTTTTTTCAACCTCGACAAAAGGTGTCAACCAAGCTTGTATCAAGATCTCAATTCGGACCGCAGATACGAATCCTCTTGCGGGTTGCTCTTAGGATTTACAGATCGTGTCCAATAAAAGTGTAAACACAAACAAATAAATAAATAATTATATAAAATAAGAAGTAAGAAAGAATAAGAGCAAATAATAAAAAATTGAAAATTGCAAGATTTGTATTAAAATATGTAAAAATTGACAAGAGTTCGAATGAAAATAATAAAATTTAAATAACAGAAAGAAAATAACATAATTGAAATGGCTGAAAGAGAAAATGGAGTCTTCCAATATTTATATGGACTTGTAACTCATGTTTTCGTGTATCAGTGTAACTAAAAACTTTTAGAGTGAATAAGTGTGTGAATAAATAGAAATCTCCTTAACTTATTGAAACTAATTCTATTTATAGAGAAAAAATCCTAGGCATAAGATAATTTACCATCAAATCTAACCCATTCTTACTTTCTTTAATCATAGTGTGCTTCATGTATATATGATCTTTGACCTTAGCTGTCGAATTTTTCTCAACGTCGACTATTTGTACCAAATTTTTGACACAATAACTTTAAAATGAATATTCTGCCTTGTATTTATGGTATATTTTACTAGATACAAAAAAACCTTCTACTAGATGCATACCAAAATTAACGACATACGATTTGAATTCAATATTTTATGTTCTAATTATGCTCTCACGATACATCTAATTTGGATCGAGAAGGTACCTCAGATCCAATTGGGATATTAGACCGTAACCATTATCAATAAAACAAAGAATCATCAAGCAAGAATGCTGAATTTCTGCTCCTGTCAGTTGTCAATACTTGTGTAGCTTCATGATCGTTTTCATCAGCCGTGTAACACCCTAACCTTTTGCCAAGTTCTAGATGGTCCTCCACCAACCACTCATCTTTCTTGTTTTCATGCTTATGAAGATCGATAAATCCATCATAATAGGTTTGCATTCTTGAGATTGCTAATTATGCTTCACATGCATCAGATTCTTATTATATTCCACAAGGTACGTACATACATTCAAAGTGAAATAACATTTGCAATTAGGGTTTAAATTTGTATTGTGATATGTAGATGTAATTATAGTAGTTGCGGTTGTGGAAATTATGCGTATTATTACCATTGTGGTCATTGTTGTGGCATAAAACTTTTCTGTCTTCAACTTGAAAATTATCGATCCGCTGTGACCCATTTAAATAAAATTTTGATGTGATATGATTTTATTGTGGCCTATAACATTTATTGGTTCTGTTAGGATATAGAATTAAGTTTCAACCAACAAGATATTTATATATTCAAAAATTATACATTTGAAATTCCTATTTGTTTATTTTTAGTCAATTTTTATTCTTTCAAGTATTTATCTATTCTAGAATATTTCTATAAATCCAACAATAATAACTATATTTAAAAATATCTAAACTTCTAAGAATTCAATTTAATGAGTGAAAGTTATTTTAAATTTTAAAAAATACGTTACAAGAAATTACAAAAAGAACTATAACTCATTATCACTCAACTAATTAATACCAAATAATTCAACTTATAAGTTTGAGGACTACATTATAACCCTCATATTCTACTTAAAATAAAGGTCACAATGTTGATTATATACTTTTTTGTTTGTCCACAATATTTCTCAATTTGGTAGGTCAAGAATTAATCCATCACGAATTAAAATTTTACTTAAGGATTTATTGCTGGCTAATAAATTGCTACATACACAAAATAGAATTTGAATCCCGACACTTACTTAAGCAAACTAGTAAACTAACCACTTGACCAATTCAAGTTGGTTACCATATTGATTATATATGTACCTAAGAAAATGAGACTTCTAATATTATGAAAAGAACATCTTATGAAAAAGAGCAATTCATTCTTCTAGATCAAATAAACCTAAGAGGCAACTCACAATCTTATAATTACACAATGAGATAAGTTCATAACAACATAATCTCACGGCATAATATGCACTATTTCAAATATATAGATTCAGGTATTATCTTTAACTTAAACATCAGAATCATTATAAGTACAAACCTCCCATAATGACAAATGACCAAATCAAAACATTGAGAGCTTGGAATAGGAGAATTGTGACGACTTGGATTATTTCTAAAGTCTTAAGGATCAGTATGATGATTGAGAGTTATTTTGAATTCCAATAGAGACATTTTAAGGCGTTACAAAAAGAACTATAACTCATCATCACTCAATTAATACCAAATATTTCAACTTATAATTTTAATGTATGGCTACATTATAACTATTATTTATCTATAAAGTAAAGGTTACAATATTGCATGACTTTTTTTTTTTTTTGCTTTGTCTTATGTTAATATTTATTTTTGGATAATAAGAATTAAATATTAGATTCTTTTATAGTAATTTTAGATTCTTTTATACTGTAATAAATTTACTTGTCACAAAAATTTAATCGATGAAAAGAAATAAATAAATAATTATATTTTTAAAATATATTTTTTTATTGATTAGGTGCAGACATGTTTAGTTTGGTAAAGATTTCACATAACATTTAGGATGTTTTGGTTTGACGTTTAAAATATATATAAAAAAAAGAAAATTTTACTTCTCTCTCTTGTGAAATATTAAAATGACATTTTTCTTCTTTCTATTTATAAAATGTACATTTTTTTTTTATAATTTTTAAAAAACTTCCTCTTTAATTCATTTTAAATTTTGTGTTAACTAATGTTAACTTTATCCATTTTTTAAAAAAAAATAATTTATTTTTTACAAAAATATCCTTTAACAAAAATTTTATTTTTTTGTCATTAAATTTTGCTTACCAAAATATCCTTTAATAAAATATTTTTTATTAATAAAATTGTGTTTTTACTAAAATATTTTTAAAAAAATTAATAATTAAATTACTTTTTTCTAAGATACTCTTCAATAATTTTTTAATTATTAAATTATGATTTTACCAAAATTTTTGTTAACAATTTTTTTTTATATTTTACGATTAATTTTTCGATATTAATATATATTATTTTAATATTAAAAAAATCTTAATAAAATTATTTTTTAATATCAATATATATTAATTGTTATACATATTAATAATAGTAAGATTTTTTATTTAATATTAAAATAATATACATTGATTTCAAAAAATTAATAGTAAAATATAAAAAATTTATTAACAAAAATTTTGGTAAAATCATAATTTAATAATTAAAAAATTATTGAAGAATATCTTAGAAAAAATAATTTAATTATTAAATTTTTGAAAAAATATTTTAGTAAAAATACAATTTAATCAATAAAATATAATTTATTAAATAGTATTTTAGTAAACAAAATTTAATGATAAAAAAATAAAATTTTTGTTAAAGGGTATTTTTATAAATTTTGTTTTAAAAAAATAGACAAAGTTAACATTATTTAACACAAAAAATTTAAAATAGACTAAAGAGGAGATTTTTTAAAAGTTATAAGAGAGAAAAATATAATTTTATAAATAGAGGACAAGAAAGTATCATCTTAATATCTCACAAAAAAGAAGAGTCAAATTTTTTCTATCAAAAATATGTTCAAATTTTTTAAATGCTTCAATTTTTTTAATTTGACCATCTTTTTTCCTTCTGAATATAGATGTCATTCTATATGCTAACTCACTTTTACCTGAAGTACCAAATTTTAGTTTTTGCGTACACATATTAGTGTTGGACCATTAATTTAAGAGAATTTATTTTTTTTCAATCAATCCTACTCTTTATGCATATTATCGTTTTATTTTTGGGAATTCTTATTGTTTATGTTCATATGATGAGGCCTCTTTTCTATTATTTACCCTTCTTTATTTTTTTTTTTACAGAATTTTACTTTTTAATTTTTTTTTACTCTGTACAATTTTATAATTGAGGTTTTTATGTATTATATTTATTATTATTATCTTTTTATAATATAAATTATTGATCCTATTATATAAAAAAATCAAATAAAAATAATCATAAATAGTAAAAAATTACAGTATACAAAAAAAAAATACTAAAAGTATTAGAAAAATATTTTGTAAAAAGAATACTAGAAAAAATACTAAAAAATACAAGAAGTTTGAAAAAGTAACTTATTTAATGAAATATTTTTATGTATATATCTAAAATTTATATTTTTTAATAAAAATAATAGTGTCTTTATGTACTAATTTCATAAACGTATTATATTATTTTTTATTTACTTTATTAGTGTTTTATAATTTAGTTTAATACTCATTGACATTAACATGTTAAATTATTAATTTATTTGTATATTATTTTTTATTTTTAATATACAACATATTTTGTCATTTTTATAAGTTATTTTTAATAGTTAAATATTTTATAAAATTAATTAATAAAATTATTTATTTAAATATCTAAAATAAAATAATAAAATAATATATAAAAATATTTAAATTTATGTCTTTTTTATAATTTTTTATTTAAAAATAATTTTAAATAATATAATTCAAATAATATTTATTTTATTATAATTTATTTTCATATAAATATTGACAAACATAAATTATGTCAAAATCAAATTTAAAAAATTAATTTAATATAAACTTTTATTTATAAATTTTAATCTAAATACACAGTATTTCAAGCTCAAGTGCAGGTCGAATGTGTACTGTCCTATATTATTGATTATAGTTTACTTAATAATGGATGGAGTAAATTAGTCCAACATCTTTTGTGCAATATTAATTACAAATTATCACCTAAATATTGTTATTATTATAATTTTTCCCATATCTATAATAATCAATATTATAAACTAACAATATGTAAACGTGTATAACTAACCAGTTATAGAATCTAGGAAAATAAATATCTTTAGGGATTCAGAAATGCACAAGTTTCATCTTTATGCTTCAAACCCACTCTTGACTTTAACGTTTCTAATTGATTTAGCCTTAAGTACAAATATAAGAAACATTCTTAATCTATTCTATCTTATAATGTAATCATTATGATGATAATGATATGATCTTTTATTAGCATAAAGCAAATTAAAACTTGTTAGTTCGTTGTTACCTATCCACTCCCAATCGTCATGCTGACGTGTGCTAAATGCATTCAAGTGGAAAGGCAATTATTCGAGATTTAATGGAAAAACAAAAAGGAGGTTAATGCAAAGGGGAATGGCAATGTATGGGGCCTGCATGGTATATATAAGACCTTTTGGGAGTCATTCACGTGGAGGAAGGTTAATTAGGGAAACTCTCCCAAACTTATTACTACATAATTAGACTATGGTCCACAACCAGCTTTATTAAATTCAATGTTACTATGCTCTATTAGTCTATTATCTATTCTAACGGTACGGTGTTGATTTTTTATTTTAATTAATTTCATGGTGTGATGAAGCAGAATCCAATGTTTTGTTTTAACTAATTAATCATTAATTTTAAATTAGAACCCAAATAGTTGGTGCACTAAAGAGGCTAGTTGTGAAGGATAGAAAACAGATTTTAGAAGGGAAGAAGGATTTTTTTTATTTAAATAAAATAAATTTTTTATTTATCAATTTAAATCGAGATATAAAAATTTATTAATTTATATATTTAGTTGTATTTTTGTTGTCAAAAAAACAAAAACAAAAATTACAATGTTTATGTTAGTGTTGGCAGCGACAATATTACTAAATTTTTTTTACATTTTTATTATTACTATCTGCAAAAACGGAGCAATTCTTTTTCTACATTTTCTCAATTATTGCAAGTGAAAATGGACAAAAAAAAAAAAGAAAAAAAATCATCGTCAATTAATTTAATATTGAAGAGAATAGAACCATAACAAAATACGCAAAAATTTGCAGAATAAAAAATAAAGAGTAAATTATCAATTTCGTCCTCAAATTATTAGAATGCTGACAAAAATAACTTTTACTTTTATTAACGATAAAAATATACTTAAAATATTAGAAAATGCTACAAAAATATCTAATCGTAAATAAAAATCTATTCCGTTAACAGAGTTGGCTGAACGGTCAAACAGATTCCGTTACACCCCTTCTTCTCTTTCTCTTTCATTCTCCCTCACTTCCTCCCTCCCTAAAGCAACTACAACAACAATAAACAGTATCTCAGTCACTCTTCCCTCCCCCAAACCTCCTAGAAACTACTGCAAGCTGCAATAACAACATATCTCAGTCACCCAGAAATTGCAACAACAACAACAACATCATCTTCCTAGCTAGCTGAAACTCCTGCAACAACAACGTCTTCCTTACTATTTCTCTCCTCAAATACGATGTCGCCTCTTCTTCCACAGTTTCTTTCCCTCAAATACGACAATGGTCTTACTCTTTGCTAGTGTCATCTTGCTCATCCACTTCTTCTTTCTTCAATTCTTCTCTCTTGTCGCCTCTCTCTTTCTCTCTCATTGTTGTTCTTCTTCTCTCTCTTCTTAACGACGGTGCCTGCGGTGATGTTTCCATCTCCTCCCATCCTCCCTCACTTCCCAAAACAACTACAACAACAATAAGCAACATCTGAGTGACTCCTTGTCTCCTCCAAACCTCCCAAAATAGACCTTATGTCTCACCCTCTTCATCTCAGCCACAGCAATAATCAGCCATAATCAATAATAATCATCCATAATCAACAATTTCACAATTTCTCATTATGCTTTTTAATAATCTAATAAAAATAGAATCTAAAGAGAAAGAATGACAAAGAGAGGAGCTAAAAAGATAACTTCTCACCGCCTTGGAGAGAGGGACTGTCCGCTGTTGGCTTACTGCAAGAGGAGAGTAAGGCGCTGCAAGACAGGTTTCTAACAGTGATGGAGAGGTGGCGAGCAAGAAGCAACGACGATGGCAAATCTGGTAGAAAAGATCGGGAGATCTGCTGTGAGAGTGAAGAGGGTAAGGAACTGCGAGATCCGCTTCTGACCACAACGGAGGGGCGGCGAGCAAGAAGCAGCGGCGACAACGAGGTTCTGCCATTGAAGACAAAGAGAAAGTGGCGTGGGTTGATGAGCAACTGTTCTATGTGTTGGAGAAATGAAAGCGAGAAGAAGGGAGAAGAAAAAAGGAGAGAGGAATGGGCTGTGAGAGCGCGAGACAGAGAAGATCCGAAGACAGCAGCCATAGATTCAGAGTGAGAGTGAAGAGGGTGAGGCGTAAGCTCTTTCTATGAGGTTTGGAAGAGGGAGGGAGTGAGGACGAATGAAGGAAAGGTAGAAGAAGGGTATAACGGAATCCATTTAACAGCTCAGCCAATTCTATTAACGGAATAGAGTTTTATTTACGGTTGGATATTTTTGTAGCATTTTCCAATATTTTAGGTGTATTTTTGTCGTTAATAAAAGTGGAGGTTATTTTTGTTAGCGTTTTGATAATTCGAGGAAAGAATTAGTAATTTACTCAAAAATGAAACTAACTAATTATTTCTGTTATTCTACTAACAGACTTACTTAACAGTAATAACTACTTTACTGCTAATAACTACATTACAATACTCTATTATATTCTGCTGTTAGCCTGCATTTTTCGTTAATATGCTATCACTCTAATTAAGGGTGTATACGGATACGAGTAATCCATTTATTCGATAGAATTGACTCCGATCCGAATTAATTAATTTCATTATCCGTCGAGTAATAATCCAGTCAACTTGACCTTAATTAGTTCAGGTATCATATATATGGTTGCGGAATCAAACCAACCTAATTATTACCTGATTAGTTTATAATATAATATACATTAAAGCTTGTGAATTTATGAATATTATATGATGTTTATTTAAATATGATTTTGATTATTTATTGCATTTTGTAATTCATCTATTCTTTTTTTTTTTTTTTTTTTCAATTTTTTTCAATTTTTTTCATTTTTCAATTTTTTTTAAATTTAATTTTTAATTAGATATATATTTGATTACCCGAATTGATCCAACTTGAATCGATCCAAGTTGGATTTGGCTTACTATAGATATAATTGCATACGTGATTTTGCTCTGTTTCCATGGAGAAAAGTTGGCAAGATGCTTGTTTGATATAATGTAGGTCTGGATAGGGGTGTTCATAGATCGAATTGTATCCACAGATTCGCAGTAAATATCTGCATCCGATTCGAAAATTGCGAATATGATCCGATCCAATCCGCAAACTGATCAGATCGAATAGCATCTAATCTGCACCCTTAAGGATCGGATCGCGAATATCAACTCTATATCTAAGTATCCGATCTGCAGATCTGCAGATCTGCATTTCCGCACAATAATAATTATATATATATATATGTTAGTTTCTCAGCCACCCTAACCTAACCCTAATCTCACTTCACACTTCTCGCACACTTCACCCTTCCTTCACAGTGCTGCAACCCCAATCTCTCACCCATCCTCAGAGTCAGAGACACCAAACCACCTATTGGCAATTTTGTCTTCGTCTTCGTCTTCCTGATCACCGTCTGAAGCTACTCACCAGAGATCTCTTAATGCTCCTCCCTCTTCGTGGCGTGCTTCCTGTCGGAGTTGTTCCTCGCGAAGTCGCGTAGTCAAGTTCATCCCTTTCGTCACATTCTTGCTAGTCACCGTTGCTTCCTCCCTGACTGTGGTTTGTGGTTCATGATTCTCGTTGGCATTCTCATCCCCTAGCTCCCTTGTCTTGGCAACCTCTGTTCTCTGTTCTTGACCTCCTCCATTCTCAGTTCCTGCCACATCTTCTGAACTCCATCCTATGTTTCCGGAATCAACATCCTCTGTTTTGTTGAATCATTATTCAGGACTTCGGGTAATTTTTTAATATAATCATTTGAATTTTGTGAATAATGCTCTTACTGTTATTGTTTTTTTTTAAAGAGTTCTGCTCCTGTTAATGTTCATATGAATTATGTGAGATGTTCCTGTTCTGATTTATGTTTATGTGATTTATGTAAGATGTTATTTGTAGGATTGTGTTGCTTCGAATGGCTAATAAACAAGCAGTTACAAACAATACAAGTGGATCTGAGGCAAGGAACATTCCTATTCCACCAATTGGTAGTTTCTTAATAGGAATACATGATTGCTGAAATTACATGATGGCTGCAGATTTAAGAAGGGGTCAACTTGTTTTACGATTGTTTTATTTTAAATATTTGTAAATTGTTTAGACTTTTAGTGTGTTATAGTGTTGCTGTTTTATTTTAAATAAGACATTTAGTATTATAGTGCTTATTATCTTCACTTAACATTGGAAGTATTTGTTGGAATGTTTGGTATTATATTTACTTGTTTGTATGTTTTAGTTAGTAGTTATTATTTATATATTGTATTATTTTATTTTTATTATTTAGAAAAAGTTTGATTAAAATTATTTTAGGAATAAATAGGTTTAAAAATGTGAAAGAAATACTTTTATTGAATTTTTTACATAAAAATATAATTAAAAAGAGAAAGTTCAATTATGCGGATATACCTGATATCTGATCCGGTCTACATACACCCCTAAATCTGGATCGGTTGTTGTTTTTTTTTATATATAATTTCTGGTTGCTAATTTGTAGGTCAAACTCCCACAGTGATTTTTTTTTTAATTTTGACTTCCCAAATTGTTGGAGTTTTAAACGGTTACAAATCGTAGAATCAACAAAAGTTACTGCATTATTTTCTCAAGTAACGCTAATTTTATAAAAATTGCCGCAACCTAATAGCATGACACAAAACTGCTGTATTAGTTTTTTAAGCTGCTGCAACTTATTTATTTTATGACTGCAATTTATGAATCAAATGATGTTTATTTAAGTATGATTTTGATTATTTATTGCAGTTTGTAATTCATCTATTCTCTCATTTTTATTCTTTTTCATTATTTTCTTAATTTTTTTTATTTTTCAATTTTTTTTAAATTTAATTTTTAATTAGATATATATTTGATTACCCGAATCGATCCATATTGGATTTGGCTTACTATAGATATGATTGCATAAGTGATTTTGCTCTGTTTCTATAGAAAAAAGTGGGCAAAATGCTTGTATAGGTCCGGATTGATTGTTGTATTTTTTTTAATATAATTTTTGGTTGCCAATTTGTAGGGATTTCAAACTCTTATAATATATTTTTTTTTTAATTTGATTTTTCAAATTGTTGACGTTCTAAACTGTCGCAAATTGTAGAATCAACAAAAAATACTGCATTATTTTTTCAAGTAACAACAATTTTATAAAAACTGTCACAACCTAATAGCAGGACACGAAGCTGCTGTATTAGTTTTTCAAACTACTGTAACTTATTTTATGAGTACAATTTAGCATATATTTTTTTATAGTGTCAGATTCATTGATAAAAAAGTCTCTAACCCAAACTAAATCGACTAACCAAATCATGTATATTCCTAATTCTATTTTGGCACTGGCACCAATATGAAGCTTTAAAATGAACAAGCTCTCATGGCTTTTAATTGAAATTTATCTTTTCCTACAAGAATATTCTTATTATTAGGTGAAAAAACCTATATGTTTTTAGATTTTACAGACAAATAATATTCTAAGAATACCCAATATTAAGCAATAAAAAACAAAAAAACTACAAAATTTAAACCTTTAAATACATAAAATAAATATAAAGTATTTTTTTAATAGAGTAAAGTATCGTTTTTGTCTCCAATATTTGGAGTAAATCCTATTTGTGTCCCTAACGTTTAAATCGTCTTATTTGTGTCCCTAACATTTGTAAAAGTGATTCAATGTTATCCTGCAGTCAATTACACATCACGAGCGCTTTAGTTTGAGTTTTAAAAATCTCTTCTTGAAGTTAGAATACAAATGTCTGGGATAGAATTGATGATCTACTCCGAAAAATAACTTATCAAATGTTGAAACTAATTCCTACAACATTTACATAATTCACTTTTCTAGAGACATAATTGAATCTAAACACAAATAGTGGGTATAATATTACAATCAAACACATCCAAGTGAGACCAAATTGAGAATGAATACATTCAAGTGAGAATAATTGAAAAATATAATCTGATTTGTTAGTATAATTGATAGTAGAATAACATTGAATCACTTTTATAAATATTAAAGATACAAATAAGACGATTTAAATATTAGGAATACAAATAAAACTTACCCCAAACGTTGGAGACAAAAACGATATTTTACTTTTTTTTTTTTTTTTTTTTTTTTAATAACATTAACAAATGTCGTTGACATAATATCCTAAATTATAAAAAGCTTTGTTTGTAATGAAGGTCAAGTTAAAGTCCAAAACACACATAACAATCACGCATGGATGAGAAGGGAAGAAGGTCGGTCTCATCATGAAATTTAGTGCAGGCATGTTTGGGTTAGTAGCCATTTATAGCCTTGATAGAAATGGCTCCTATCAGTGTCCCAGGGGACCAATCTTCGTCAACTATCAAAAATTAAATTAAATTAGGAGTGTTGTTATTATTTGGGTCCCTAAAATTAGAGAGGTCAATTTCTATACCCTATAATCAATGGGGTCCACACATACTATTCAGGCACTAGTTCTTCTCTTATCTTAATAACACACACTTTATTTGTGTTGTCATCCATCAACAATTATTAAAAGTGTAATATTCCTAAACTCCAAAACTAATAAGCTTCGGGTATAAAGTATAATCCTTCATAACCTCCCGTTAAGGGACTTCAACCATGTCTTTTATTTTTCTGAACTATGTTTATTATTGTTAGAGACAGAATATAGTTTTTGTGCATTGTGAACTTTAGAATTTCTTCTTCTTCTTCTTCTTCCAATTGTCCATTTTCTGTTTTGCCATATGCTTCTTTGACATTAAGATTCAAACCAATATAATTATTTTAAAAAGTTTGTGTAAGCATGACAACATTATTGTTTAAGAATAAAAATATTTCTTCCCTAAGTAGAAGAAAATTTAGGATATATATATATATATATACTAAAAAATTTATATATCTTGATTTCAAATCCTTCTTTTTAAAGTTAATTAAGAAATGAAAACTACAATTTGTTATAGTTTGAAATAATCTACTCTGTGAGAAAAAACTAACTTAAAGAAAAAAATACGAGAATAAAATAATCAGTTAACTGTATTATATCACATTTGAACTCAAACACTCTATAAAAAAAAAATCCTACACAAAAAAAATTATCTACTATCGCTGCCATTTCTTTTGAAATCAACGTATACTTTATTCAACTCAAGCAAAGACAAATTCAATTTTAAATGGAACGAGTTATACATTTCTCCAGATTTATTACACAAAACAGATATTATAAATCATACCTCTCTTAAGAAAATAATCTCTAAAAAATTTAGCTATATAAGACATCCCTCAACTTACTCCTCGAGTTAGTTTTTGGATGGTAAATTAATTAAGCTCACTCATCAGTGTAAATTCTAATATGATATAAGGATATATTTGATCCAATATAGTTAGACAACTTACCCGCAAATGATTATGTCCACCTAATACCAATGCTAATATCATTATTAACCGATAAAATCAATGACTACCATAAATTAAAATATCAGGAATTGGAGATAATATCAGAACATGGGTGCCGTCGTGGTCCATGCTATAAACCTAATACTTGTTTAATTACGTACTTGCTCATTGGGGCTATATTTTTAAGTATTAATAATCCTAGTTTTTAGACTAAATGATTTTACCTTGTATATATCTACCTTGACCTTGTTATTGCAAAGAGTTCTTGGTAAGCTAGCTAGCTAAGGTCATCAAGGTAAGAAATTTAATTAACTTCTTATTATATAGAGAGAGAAATATTTATTAATTGATGTATTTAAATATACATTATAATTAGGTCTAGATATATTATAAATTATTATATATATATATATATATATAAATTAGGCTTAATTACTCCGTTGGTCCCTATAATTTCGCAAAATTTTCAATTAGGTCCCTATACTTTTTTTCCTTTTCATTGGGTCTCTGCACCAAAATTTTTTTTTTCAATTGAGTCTCTACACTTTTTTTTTTCTTTTATTTGAGTCCCTGCATTAATTTTTCTTTTTAGTTGAGTCCCTATACAATGAAGCCAATTACTACCAAGAAGGACCTAATTGAAAAAAAAATTGGTGCAGGGACCTAATTAAAAAGAAAAAAAATATAGGGACCTAATTAAAAATTTTGCGAAACTATAGAGACCACCAAAGTAATTAAACCAAAAAATTAACATAATTATGTGAATCAGATCGATGGAATTATGAAGGACTATACTCATGATGAGAAATTCAAATTGAGTTATAACTTTGGCTTATATATAAATTAGTGATGCATCATACTACTCTAAAATCTAAATTAATTGAATTTTAAGTCCTTTGAGCTGTGTGTTTTGATTTACAGCCAGAAACAAAAGTAAAAAAAAAATTAAAAAAAAAAACATAAATTTAAAGATAAGAGAATAGAAGCCTTTTAACCGTGAGTGGTATCCACCAATCCAACACAATAATTGAAAAGATTGATTGTAGCAATGTAATGTAGTGACTAGTGAGAGTAGTTAGTTAACATTTTATGCTTTTGTTTTTTTCCTAACCTCACGAATGCGTCACGGGATTTTAATTATTACTACTAAGCTAGATGACCTTTGCCTTGCATGAAAGTGAAAAAGCTAAGTAATCAAAAGAAGGAATCAAGTGCTTCATTCTTCATTC
Organism: Arachis ipaensis; assembly: GCF_059453495.1. NCBI lineage: Eukaryota > Viridiplantae > Streptophyta > Magnoliopsida > Fabales > Fabaceae > Arachis > Arachis ipaensis. The sequence continues at coordinate 108,604,594 of NC_142437.1, forward strand.
TCCCCCAACCCCAACTCCACCAACCCTATCATAACACATAAAAAGGCATTTTGCGTCTTAGCTTCTTATTCATTGATGTATGGCCACCAATGAGGGGCTAAACCCCTTTTCATCTTTGATTTAATTTTATTTGTATATTTTATTGTTCAAGATTCCTATGTCGATATATTTTATTTTATTCCTTTTATCGGCCACAAAGCACGATCATGTAAAGTCCCTATAGCAAAATGCTCCACTAGGTCTCTTTGATGATTACATTTTTTTAATTCCCATATATATGACCATACATATATTATTTGATTCGTCACACAAAAAGAAGAAATTGATTTGTGTATATTTTTAAATAATATAATTTAACTAACAAATAGATCACTATGTATGATTAGGAGTAGTGGTTCTTAACCGAAGACTTGAATCCCATGACATAACGGAATTTAATTGGGTATATATGTCCCCTTCAGAAGAATTGTAAATGTTTCACTGGGGCCAATAATACTATATGTTTATTATTTTGTAAATAATAACAATATTAATGATAATAAATAACTAAATAAAATAGCTTTAATAACGTTAATGATAATATAATAATTTTGTTGAAATATCTTTATTAATATTATTATTGTGAAAATCCTGTACATGTGTGTACTGGAGGAAATAGAGCACCAAGAGAAAATTTGATTTGTATTTTTATTTTAGTGATTTTTGTTTTTAGAATTTTATAAAAATAAAAAACAATAAAATTTTAATTTTATTTTTATTTTTTGTTTTTTTTTTTTTTATAAAATTGTAAAAACAAAAAACGCTGTAAAACAAAATGCACCCTAAGTTTTCAAGTAATATAGAAGTTAAACCAATATAACAACTCCAGAATCAGTTAACTATAACTAATAGTAACTTAATCCTAATAGAATTAATACACTAATTAATTAATATGATCTTCTCTTTACAATTATCAAAGAAACCAATACATATTATCATGAAAATTTCCATTATTTATATTCTTTAGTAGCATATATCAACTCATCAAGTCTCAAGCTAATAATAAAGGAAAAGGTCAAGTTCTTAATTGCTTACCTAACCTGATGAACTTTAGTTAGTTGAATGAATATCAATAACCAATAAAAGAAAAAAATATATAAAATAAAATAGAAAACATATTATTTCCCCCCTTGTCATACACACATGCGATGGGTTAGTTTTTTTTTTTTTTTCCATAAAGCATTATGAAATTAAAATGGAGGTGGAAAAAAAGGGACCCATTTGAAGGGCACCAACGGAACATTCTCCGAGTTTTGATCCTTCATGGGAAAGGACTTTAGTGGCGTCAAAAATCAAAATCCATTCACTAATCATTGCTTCCCCCACTAAGTCACAAAGCTTATTAGGAATTAGGAGTATTAGTGAAAACACGTTTGTAATAATTATAATATACTCTATTTGTTGTGGGTTTGACCAATCTAGGCGGCTACATCTCATTGGAAGAAACCACCTCATCACGTCAACTTTTGCAAGTCAACATTGGAAAAAAAATAATGAACATTTGAGTACCCTTCCATCCAAAAAAATAAAAAGAAATACAATAAGAAGTTTATCTTTTTGACAAAGAAAATGGTAAAAATTTAGAAGAATAAAAATATAGTTGATACGGTATTTTTAATGTTCGGTGCTGACCATACTCTTTTGTTGATATTTTGGTATGATTTCACTTTTAAATTTTACAATAACAAATTATTAAACACCCTCTAAAATAAGGGTTAGTTGTAAAATGCGAACAAAAGACATTAATTACTACTAGTATTAAAAATATAATTATTCATTAATGATTTCTTTGTATCCGTTTAAATTTAAAAAAAAAAATAAATTTACCGTAACTTATATATTAAATCATTTTGAGAACTCGCATATTTTAGAACATAATCATAGATCTAAAATTGATTAGAAATTCATATTTTTACTTTATAATTATTCTCACATTAAAAGATTTAATTTATAGGCAATAAATAGTTTTATTTATTTATTTATTAATATGAACCAATAATACAGACACATATACATGATGAATCTTGTAAACTACTTAAAAGTAAGGGTTAATAAGTCAAAATTCTATATCTTAAACTTAATTGAGTCAACTGTAATTTGGTTTGGTAAAATTTTTATTTTTTAAAAATTGTAGTATTTATATTTAGTCAATTAAAATAAAAATAACTTTCAATAAGTACAAGCAACAATAAATATATTTGATAAAATAATTTTTAAAATTTAAAAATATTATAATAAATATTAATATAAAAATTAAATTTAGATCTTAATTGATGTACGGGATTATATTAAATTTTTTAATTTTAATAAATATAAATTATTTAAAAAATTTTACCTTAAATATTTTTAAAATTATCTTTATCTTTTAAAAGTTACAAATATAAGTATATAATCTTTTTGATTTACTAAATATAAAACAAGAACACAAATACTTCTTCAAAAAGTTATACTAAATCAAGTCTGAATCTATATATATATATATATATATATATATATATATGTGTGTGTATAATTGACTATGAAGGGTAACTAAAGAAGGAATTAAATAAAGTAATGACTAAAGAGGGATTTCGATAGTGGGCACGAAATCTTCTATTTTGAGGTTAAAATTTTATTATTATGGGTGCAAAAGAAAAGAAAAATGAGAAAGAAGGGAAGCATGGAAGGCAGAGAAGAGAAGTTGAAGAGTGTTATGAGGAGCTGAGCAAGTGGGAAACCCTGACTAAGCCGACAAATCCCTGTTTGAACGGGACAACTTGGTGGTTTGTGTAGTATTAATTAAAACTTTAAGTACATCTAAAATAAATAATGCATTCTCATTATTATTTTTTGTAGCCCTAAACTACGGGGGGCTTTGAGGAGTGCGGATGGATCCATCGTCAACACCACCACTTGGATATACCTAAAGAGGTCCTACATTATCTCCTAAAATTGCAAGCCAAACATGCATGATTCCATTTTTTTTAATCGAAAACTTAAGGATGCATATCTTCCTAATAATTATTACAGTTTATTTTTTTAGCATGTTGTGCCTCGCTATAATAATCAAGAAATCATCCGAATTTATTATTTTTTTATTAATTAATCATTAATATTTAAAAATATAAAATAAAATATGTAGTTAAATTACTAGACTAAAAAAATTAAACTAAAGTAATTGAGTTGATAACTCCTAACATTTCTCATAAAGATACTTAAAATTTAGTAAGTTTTGATAATCAATTTTACTGATGATTATCTGTAAAAATTTGTAGATCTAAATTTTATAAATAAAATTCAATTATTATTATCGACGTTTTATAGTCATCAGTAAAAATTAACACTAAAATATAATTAAAATGTATAATTATTATACCGACGACAAAATCAAGTTGATACTATTAATTAACAATTTTTTTTTTTTTATTTATAGACAGTCTACTCGTAGATAGAGCGACTTGTCTGTAATTTTTTTCTGCCTATTATATTGACATAACAAAATAAATTATAAAACTAAAATATGATTATATTTATTAATTATTAAGAACTAAAATTTGTAATAATTATTATAATACAAACAAATAAATTCAATATAAATATAAGATATCAATAATGTTATAAAATGATGTAAACAAGACAAATATCATAAATAGTCATCAATATTATTGATGCATGGTTTCAAACCCTAAACAATGGTTTCCAACGACCTCCTATTTATGTGTACTTTATTCTATATTCAAGGTCGATTTTGATGCATTAGTGTCAAATTTTCTCCCTACATATATTTGGAAAAAAAAGTTTTGCTCTTTAAGTATTTACCAAGTTTCACTTAAATGTTTTAAAAATTATGCTAAAGTCAGTTTTATAGTTATAACATAAAAAATTTAAAATTTTCAAATTTCATCTCAATCTGAGTGCGTCAAATTTTTTATATTATACCAAACAATATAAATAAGTATCATACAATTTATAATTATCTTTTATCCTTAATCAATTCTAATCACCTTATTTTTCACATCAAACAATTTAAATAAGAGAAAATTCTACTCTCCTCTCTTGACAGATACTGAAATGATACTCTTCTGACTCTTTTCTATTTATAAAATTTACATTTTCTTTCTTTATAATTTTTAAAAAATTTCCTCTTTAATCCATTTTAAAATTTTTGTGTTAACTTTATCCATTTTTAAAAAAAAATATTTTTATAAAAATATCTTTTAACAAAAAATTTATTTTTTTGTCATAAATTTTGTTTACCAAAATATCTTTTAATAAATTTTTTTATTGATTAAATTGTATTTTTATCAAAATATTTTTTTAAAAATTTAATTATTAATTTTTTTATAAGATATATTTCAATAATTTTTTAATTATTAAATTATGATTTTACCAAAATTTTTGTTAACATTTATAGTTATATTTTACTATTAATTTTTTATATCAATATATATTATTTTAATATTAAATAAAAAATCTTGGTAAGATTATTTTTCGATATCAATATATATTAATTATTATACATATTAATAGTGGTAAGATTTTTTTTATTTAATGTTAAAATAATATATATTGATATCGAAAAATTAATAATAAAATATAAAAATAATTGTTAACGAAAATTTTAATAAAATCACAATTTAATAATTAAAAAATTATTGAAAGGTATCTTAAAAAAAATAATTTAATTATTAATTTTTAAAAATTATTTTAGTAAAAATACAATTTAATCAATAAAAAATCATTTATTAAAAAATATCTTGATAAGCAAAATTTAATGACAAAAAAAATAAAAATTTTTGTTAAAGAATATTTTTGGAAAAAATAAATTATTTTTCTTAAAAAATAGATAAAGTTAACATTAGTTAACACAAAAAATTTAAAATGAATTAAAAATATAATAAGATTTTTTAAAAACTATAAAGGAGGAGAATATACATTTTACAAATAGAGAGGATGAGAGTGTCATTTTAGCATCTCTCAAAAAAAAGAGTAAAATTTTCTCTTTAAATAACCATCATAAAATTTGTAATTATCTTTTTATCTCTAACCATTCTAATTATTTTATTCTGCACATCAAGAACAGAACAAAAATAAACAATTCTCAAATCGAGCAAATGAAAAGAATCTCTACATTTTTATAAAAATCATTCCACCTCTCAAATTCTACAATTCTGTTCTAAATATACAATATTTGCAAAATTAAATTAGTTTCAATTTATAAACTACTTACACTTATATTAAATTAGTTTTAAAAAATTGAGGTTTAATAATATTAAAACTTTTAACAGATACATATCTAACTATAAAAATCTATGAAACTCCGTCTATGGTATCGTTAATCACTTTCAGTGGTGGCAGTACCAACAACAATTATTCCAGAAATCTATAGTTAAGGAGCGTCCTTGTTACAAAAACAAAAATATTAAAACATACAAAAATATTGATACTCAAAATGATTGAACAAAGTTGAACAATTAAAAAAAAAATAAACTAATTAAATAGAAGGACAACTCAATACAAATAAAATATAATGGTGGTCTTGAAATGTATAAAGACTTCCGACGAGGGAGAAATTGGTGAAACATTCAACTAGCGACAGTCTTTGGTTAGAGAAAAAGTGTGTCTTTCAACTAGCGACAGATTTAGGATTTAGGGTTTAGATTTGAAAGGTACCAGAAACTCATATAACAACTTAGAAGAAAAGGATGAGAGTATGAGATTGAAGAAGAAGAAACAGAGAGAACAGAGAGAATTAGACTTTGTAAATGTGCATTCTGTGATTATTGCGTCAGAACTTGACTTTGCAGCAGGGGTGAGTGTGTTTTTATATGTACAAGTGTAAGCTAGTTCTAGAAGCATCTAACTGAACGCTCAACAGATTTTAGAAGCCTAACTATAACTGAATTCTAACAAACTGCTCAAAACAGAAAGTGTACAGCTAAGCATATTAACAGCTCAATAAACTAACTTCCTTCAAACTATCTTGTGGTTCAAGAAACTCAGCACACCAGCATTAGTAGTTTCAGCAGCTTCTAAGGCTTCTGGTTCAATACTCCTATCATCATCTCTGTTTTCTTTTCTTTCTTATTTTTCTGCTTCTTCTTTATGGTCTAATTCAACAATGCCTAGCCAGGCTCTAAGGTGCATGAAGCTCTCTGATGGTACAGCTTTTGTTAGGATGTCTGTCACTTGAACTGCTCCTAGAATATGGCTTACTCTGACAGAGTTGTTATTCACATGATCCCTCACAAAATGTAAATCTATCTCAAAATATTTTGACTTTGAGTGAAGAACTGGATTGGCTGCTAGTAGGATTGCACTTAGGTTATCACAGTACATTAGTGGTGCTTCATTAGGTGAGAATTACAGCTCAATCATTAAGTTCTTTATCCACAGCAATTCTACTACCAAAGCAGTCATACTCTTATATTCTGCTTCAGTACTAGACCTTGCAACTGCTGTTTGCTCCCTTGAAGCCCAAGAGACTAAGTTTGAGCCAAGAAACACACAATATCCACTTGTGGATTTTCTGTCGTCAGGGTCTCCATCCCAGTCTGAGTCACTATAGGCTGTTACTTGCAATGAGAAGTCCTTGTGTAATTGTAGGCCATAGTTCCTTGTTCCATTAAGATACCTTAGTATTTGTTTCACCATTTTTTAGTGTGTGTCCAGAGGAGCCTGAACAAATTGAGCCATCTTATTGACACAGTAGGAGATTTCTGGTCTAGTTATTGTCAGGTATTGCAAGCTTCCAATAACTGACCTGTAAAGTTAAGGATCACTAAAGCTTGAGCCCCCAAAAGCTAACAGCTTTACAGTCAAGGGTAAGGGTGTATGGCAGATTGTGCACCCTGCCATGTCTGCTTTCTTCAGCACCTTCCCAATATACTTTTGCTGTGATAGAATCAAACCCCCAGTTTTTGTTTTGGCTACTTGGACACCCAAGAAATAGTGAAGATCACCCAAGTCTTTAAGTGAAAATTTGGCATTCAGTTTGTCAATGAACCGTCTTATATGCTGTTCAGACTCACCAGTGATGATGATGTCGTCGACATACACCAACACAAAAGTTTTTATACCATTTGAATTCCTCAAGAACACAGAGACATCTGATTTTGTTGGTTGAAAGCCAATCTTTGCCAACCCACTTGCTAGTTTGTGATACCATTCCCTTGGCGCTTGCTTTAAGCCATAGAGGGTTTGGTTAGCTTGCATACCAGTGAGGAGTCACCAATTTCATATCCCTTTGGTTGCTTCATGTAAACTTCTTCCACTAGATCTCCATGTAGAAAAGCATTGTTGACATCTAATTGTTTGATCACCCAAGACTTAGCTAATGCTATTGATAGAAGTATTCTAATTGAAGTAGGCTTTACCACTGGACTATATGTCTCAGTGAAGTCAGATCCAGCCTTCTGTGCATAGCCCTGTGCCACTAGCCTTGCTTTATATTTTTGTAGTGATCCATCTGAATTGTATTTGACCCTAAAGACCCACCTACTTCCTATTGCTTCTTTGTTTTAAGGGAGGGTCACCAGCTCCCAAGTTTTATTCTTCATTAGTTCTGCATACTCCAAGTCCATTGCTTCTTTCCATTGAGGTAAGTTGAGGGCTTGTTGTACACTCCTTGCCTCCACACTTGCTTGGAAGGCTCTTGGCTTGAACATACCACCTTTGCTCCTAGTAATCATAGGATGTGAGTTAGTTGGATTTCTTGCTGCACAAGGGATTTCTGTTTCAGAGAGTGGCAGTACTATTTCGATATCATTAATCAGCACTGGGATGGGAGTTACTGATGCTGCTATTCTTCTGTGTTGAACTGATTCAGTCCTGATTGAGCTTGACACTTCTGCTTCTCTTTACTGCATTAGATCTTCAATTTTGGAATCACTTGGGACTGCTGCTGTTGATCTACGTTCTTGTTTAGTTATGAGATTCCAGGTTAAAGATGGGCTTGATAATTGATGGTGTTGTTGTTGCTGTAAGGCTTCATTAGGTCTTGGAATTCTTGGAATTGTAGGAATTGTAAGAATTATTGGAAATGTTGAAGTGGAGACATCTTAATCATGAGCATCTTTTACTTTCTTTTTTGGTTGTTGAAACGAAAAATTGTCTTCAAAGAATACTACATGAGGAGTTATGTTAACTTTTCCTTGCTGAGTAAGGCATTTGTATCCTTTATGTGTAGTGCTGTAGCCAATAAAAGTACATGGTGATGACCTAAAGTCAAGCTTATGTTTGTTGTAGGCTCTTTGATGCGGGAAGCACAAGCATCCAAATACTCTAAGGCTGTCATAGGAGGACTTCTTTCCTAGTAACTTCTCAGTTGGTGAGAGTCCATTTAGCACAAGTGTAGGTAGCATGTTTATCAGTTTTGCAGCTGTAGTGAATGCCTCCCCCCAGAATGTTGTTGCCATTGAGGCTCCTGCTAACAATGTCAAGCCCATTTTCACTACATGACGATGCTTTCTTTCTGCTGAACCATTTTGTTGGTGTACATGAGGGCAAAAAAACCTGTGATGAACTCCTTTTTCTTGCAAGGCCTTTGACAAACTTTTATATTCTGCTGCATTATCACTTTGAAGCACTTTTAATTTTGAGTTTAATTGTAATTTAACCATTTATTGAAAATGATTAAAAACTTACTTTAACTGAGCTCTAGACTTAATGAGATATATCCAGGTGAATTTTGAAAATGCATCAATGAAGTTTACAAAGTACCAATTTCCATTATTGTCAGCAATGGGTGAACCATATATCTGTATACACAAGTTCTAAAGGGTTAGAATACATTGTTTGTGAGGTGGGAAAAGAGAGTTGGTGTGATCTCCCTATGTAACAAGCTGGACACTTTATTTGATTACTAACTGAAACAGAAATATTACAAGAATTTAGGACTTTGGAAATGACATTTTGATTTGGATGCCCTAATCTAGCATGCCAAATCTGAAGGCTGGTCTTGTTATTCAGAAAAGTGTGAAATGCAACTGGTGTGTGTATTGTAGTGAAGTGGAGGAATTTATAGAGGCCTTTATCAACCCTCCCTTGAAGTACAATTTCTTTTGTTTCCTGTGATTTAATGCAGCACTTGTCAGCATGAAATTCAAAGAAGATTCCATTGTCACAATAGAATTGATGTACACTCATAAAGTTTTTTGTGATTTCAGGCACAAACAGCAACTTTCTTAACACAAATAATCTAGAGCTCAAGTCAGATTTAATGCATGCATTGCCAACAGAATTAATTTGCAAACCTGTACCATCTTCTATCATAACTTGCTTATTACTAATGTATTGTTCCTTTTCAACCAGATTTTGTTCATCATGTGTCATGTGGTGGGTAGCTCCTAAGTCAGGATACCAGTTTGGGTCTTGGATGGTTGCTGGTGTAGCCAGTACATTGCTGAAGTTAGCTTTAGGTTGGTTGACTTGATCACTATAGTTTCCTTCATACGGCTCCTCCTCACTATATCTATACCAGCAGGTCTTAGCTGTGTGTCCTATCTTGTCACAAACTTGACACTATGGTCTTTCATACTGTCCATACTACACTCTGCCTCTTCCATATTGTCCTCTTCCATAACCATAGTGATGTTGTTCTTGTGCTTCTTTATTTTCAGGATACTGGCCTGATACTCCTCTTCCTCCAATTTGCAGATCTTGCACCATTCTGCCTCCTCTACTCATTCTTCCTGCTCTTCCTCAAAAACTTCCTCTAAAATTGCCTCTTGTTGCTGAATTTTGAGATGGAAATTGACTTTGTTGATTCCATGAATACTGTGAGTGCTGAGCTATATTCGCTTGCACAAATGTCTCAGATCTTTTGAATCTTGCTAGCATACTTTCATGAGCAAGCAATAGTGCTTCTAATTCACCTACATTGATACTGTTCGATCTTGCCAAGACTGAAGTCATAACGTTTCCATACTCCTCAGTCAGCCCATGTAGAATTGTATTAACGTGATCACTTTCTTTCATTGATTCTCCTACCGAAGCTAGAGCATCTATAATACTTTTTATTGATAACACATATTTTGTCACTGATGCACCTATTTGAATAGTGCTAAGTTTGTTCTTCAGTTGCATTACCTTGGCTTTGATCTGAGAAGAAAAATGATCTTCCAGCCTTCTCCAGATCTGGTGTGTGAGCATGCAGCCAACCATTCTTGTAGTGAACGGATTCGACATAGAGGCAAGTAACCAAGATTTCAGAAGAGCATCTTGCCTTTTTCACTTCTGAAACTCTAAATTCGGTGAGCCATCTGGAAGAGAAACTTGAGGAATGCCTTCTCTAGTGAGATGATTCAACATATCGTTACCTTCAACCGTTGATTCTTCCTGATCTTTCCATTGTAGATAGTTGTTTTAATTCAATTTCATGGATATTGGAGTTGCCACAAAATACTGTGTCATCTTTCTTACATAGATCTTGTTCAGTAGCTTACGGAAACTGTGGCACTTAAGGCTCTGATACCATGAAAGGTACCAGAAACTCAGATAACAACTTAGAAGAAAGGGATGAGAGTATGAGATTGAAGAAGAAGAAACAGAGAGAATTGGACTTTGTAAATGTGCATTCTGTGATTATTGCGTCAGAACTTTGCTTTGCAGCAAGAGCGAGTGTATTTTTATATGTACAAGTGAAAGCTAGTTCTAGAAACATCTAACTAAACACTCAACAGATTCTAGAAGCCTAACTGTAATTGAATTCTAACAAACTGCTCAAAACAGAAAGTGTACAGCTATGCATATTAACAGCTCAGCAAACTAACTTCCTTCAAAATTTCTTGTGGTTCACGAAACTCAGCACACCAGCATTAGTTATTTCAGCTTCTAAGGCTTGCGGTTCAATACTCGTATCAAGATTAATGATACCAATCCAAAGTGTCACGTTTTATTTTTAAAAATAATTAAATTTATTATCCATCATTACAAAAAAATTTGTTGGATACTGTCTACGTCATCAGATTTAGTGACAGAATAAATTCAACAGTATAAATTTTGACGATAATTATTTATTAGCGAATTTTTCATCCGCCTCTAATTACTGACGAATTTAGCGGCGAAAATTAACTTTTAATTAGTGAAATTCTGGAGCTTGTTAACGTCTGATTTATCTCCCGACAAATCCGTCAGTAAACTTAAATTTTATTTATTAAAAAAATTATTTAAAAATTCAATATATAATTTTAAATATTTAAATTCAATAATTTTTTAATTAACAAAATTTAAAATTCTACAATTTTTTATAATAATTTGTCTATAATTTTTCATTAAAAGTTCACAAACAAGTTCACACATCAAAGTTTAAAACTAAAGAAAAAAAAATAATTATTACTCATGTAAGGAAAAAAAGTAGCACTATAAACATATACTCTAAATTTAAAAAAGATGAACTTACATAAAATTTGATATGAAAAACAAAATACCTCATAATAGCTAAGTAAATTGTATAGCCGAAACTCTCTAGATAATAAAATGTTAAAAGATAAAATTAATTATACAAATGAGATAAATTAAGATTATAAGTAATCCATATTTATCTACAAATGGGACAAATTAATTATACAAAGAAAGTGCAAGTTATAGAAAAATGAGACAAAGTCACAAAGAATCAATTAACATATCTTGACACCTTAAGATTTTAAGTAATCTACTAATATGCATATGTATATCTCTCAAATAGTATATCTATTTAAACTTATACAATTTTAGTAACTTACAATCCTAGTTGAAAGTTTTACACCATAAACCATTAATCTATAAACAAAGAATTACTAGCACCGGAGACCTACCATCTACAGGCGCATTTTTTGGAATAGCAGGCTGTACACCTTCAATTGGAAACTATAAATATAATCAACATACAAACTATAAACATAATTAACACCCAAATTATAATTAAACAAATAAATCAAAGTTCATATATTCAAATGAGTAAATTGCAATAAACTCAGTAAAATTAACAACAATTAACTCAGTAAAATTAATTCAGAAAATAATTAATTCAGACAACAATAAACTCAGAAAATTAATGACAATCAACAATAAGTCAATAATTAACTTAGACCATTAACAAGTTAAGGTTAACTCAGAGAATTAACAACAATCAATATTAATTAACTTAGAAAACAATAAACTCAGACAACAATAAACTCAGATAATTAACAATCATCTAAAACACCATTAACTCAGAACAAATCCTAAATTATACCCTACCTAACCTAATATTATTTAATTTCTAATTACACTAAATTAATATAACAATTCCTAAACACACACTTCATTTAAAAATTTAATCAAGAATTTAATAAAGTACTTAACAAAATCCCAAACAAACAAAAAAATCGAAAAAATACAAAAAACTATAGAAAATTTATTTTTGATGGTGGCTACAGGATTGTAGAAACGTGGTAGTGGCAGGAAACGGCAGTAAAACCTACAATGGTGGAGCTAGGGTTTAGTAATATAACAAACAACTAAAAGAAAAAGCTGGACAACAACCCTATCTTTGGTGTGGTGGACCCCAGCCGCAATGAGGTGACAAGGTGACAACCTCCGACGACAAGGGACACCAACAACGGCAACACGGCTGAGATTTTCCACGGAGACTCCAACAATAGTAACAACGACATGCTGATTGCGACGACAATATGACTTACTGGCGGTGATGGCAGCTCCAAGTGGTGGCGGCACAACCTTCTTCAATGGACCATCAGAAGGGAAGAGATGAGAGAGACAAGAGAGATAAAAAATTTGCAAAAGTAAGAAAGAGAGGTTTCACATTTTATTTTTAAAAATAATTAAATTTATTATCCATAGAACATAGATAACTTATTTTCTAAAGTAAAAGAAAAAAATTATTATTACTAAGGACTTAGCCATTTGTAGAATTAGAGATGCTAAGGCTGAGTCATCACTCATACCGTCGCAAGAATTATTAGCTCCATTACATGCTAACTTTTTAATGGTTTGTTCGTCAGTAAAATTAGTTTGTAAAAGAAAACATCTTTTGCCAAAATTTCCGACCCCCTCGATTTTAATGACAATTGGGCTACCCAATCTTGATGAGTGGTCGGTAAGATCATCGATAACAAAACAGATTGTATAGTAATTGTGTCTTAAGGGTATTGTTTTTTAAAACTGTTGTAGATAAATAAAAGGGTTAAGTACTGTTTTCATTTCTAAAGTCTGGGATGAAAATCAAATTCGTCCCCGACCTTTTTTGGTGATTAAAATCATCCTTAACGTTACAAAACGTTATAAAATCATCCTTTTATCCATAAACAACATTTTTTGGACAAAATTATTGGTATGCGAAATTGTTACTCTGAGATTGTAAAATTTGTTGTTCGTTCTCTCCCTGGCAATGGCGCTAATAACTGGTGCACAATACCATGGTCCAAACATAACTTCACAACTTCGCACAACTAACCAGCAAGTGCACTGGGTCGTCCAAGTAATAAAACCTTACGTGAGTAAGGGTCGATCCCACGGAGATTGTTGGTATGAAGCAAGCTATGGTCATCTTGTTAATCTCAGTCAGGCGGATATCAAATGGTTATGGAGTTTTCGAATAATAATAATAAATAAACAGAAAATAAAGATAGAAATACTTATGTATATCATTGGTGAGAATTTCAGATAAGCGTATGGAGATGCTTTCATTCCTCTGAATCTCTGCTTTCCCGCTGTCTTCATCCAATCAGTCTTACTCCTTTCCATGGCAAGCTTTCTGTAAGGGCATTACCGTTGTCAATGGCTACATCCCATCCTCTCTGTGAAAATGGTCCAAATGCTCTGTCACGGCATGGCTAATCATCTGGAGGTTCTCGATCATACTGGAATAGGATTTACTATCCTTTTGCGTCTGTCACTACGTCCAGCACTCGCGAGTTTGAAGTTCGTCACAGCCATCCCTTCCCAGATCCTACTCGGAATACCACAGACAAGGTTTAGACTTTCCGGATCTCAGGAATGGCCATCCATGGGTTCTAACTTATACCACGAAGATACTAATAACTCGGACTCGGTCCCCTGTATTAGATATCTAAGAGATACTCATTCTAGCTTGGTTGCATGTAGAACGGAAGTGTTTGTCAGGCACGCGTTCATAAGTGAGAATGATGATGAGCGTCACATAATCATCACATTCATCATGTTCTTGGGTGCCAATGGATATCTTAGAAGCAGAATAAGTTGAATTGAATAGAAAGCAGTAGTACTTTGCATTAATTCATGAGGAACAGCAGAGCTCCACACCATAATCTATGGAGTGTAGAAACTCTACCGTTGAAAATACATAAGTGAAAGGTTCAGGCATGGCCGAGATAAAAAATACAATCCAGGATCTTCCAAAGATCATAAGATGATCCGAAGATACAAATACAATAGTAAAAAGTCCTATTTATACCAAACTAGTTACTAGGGTTTACAGAAGTAAGTAATTGATGCATAAATCCACTTCCGGGACCCAATTGGTGTGTGCTTGGGCTGAGCTTGAATGTTACACATGCAGAGGCTCTTTCTGGAGTTGAACGCCAGGTTGTAACGTGTTTCTGGCGTTCAACTCTGGTTCGTGACGTGTTTCTGGCGTTTAACTCCAGACTGCAGCGTAGAACTGGCGTTCAACGCCCTTTTGCATCATTTAAACTCGGCCAAAGTATAGACTATTATATATTGCTGGAAAGCCCTGGATGTCTACTTTCTAACGCAATTGGAAGCGCGCCATTTTGAGTTCTGTAGCTCCAGAAAATTCACTTTGAGTGCAGAGAGGTCAGAATCCAACAGCATCAGCAGTCCTTCTTCTACCTCTGAATCTGATTTTTGCTCAAGTCCCTCAATTTCAGCCAGAAAATACCTGAAATCACAGAAAAACACACAAACTCATAGTAATGTCCAGAAATATGAATTTAACATAAAAACTAATGAAAATATCCCTAAAAGTAACTAGATTCTACTAAAAACATACTAAAAACAATGCCAAAAAGCGTATAAATTATCCGCTCATCACAACACCAAACTTAAATTGTTGCTTGTCCCCAAGCAACTGAAAATCAAATAGGATAAAAAGAAGAGAATATACTATAAATTCCAAAATATCAATGAAACATAGCTTCAATCATATGAGCGGGACTTGTAGCTTTTTGCCTCTTAAATAGTTTTGGCATCTCACTTTATCCATTGAGATTCAGAATGATTGGCATCTATAGGAACTCAGAGTTCAGATAGTGTTATTGATTCTCCTAGTTCAGTATGTTGATTCTTGAACACAGCTACTTTATGAGTCTTGGCCGTGGCCCTAAGTACTTTGTTTTCCAGTATTATCACCGGATACATAAATGCCACAGACACATAATTGGGTGAACCTTTTCAGATTGTGACTTAGCTTTGCTAAAGTCCCCAATTAGAGGTGTCCAGGGTTCTTAAGCACACTCTTCTTTTGCTTTGGACCTTGACTTTAACCGCTCAGTCTCAAGTTTTCACTTGACACCTTCACGCCACAAGCACATGGTTAGGGACAGCTTGGTTTAGCCGCTTAGGCCAGGATTTTATTCCTTTAGGCCCTCCTATCCACTGATGCTCAAAGCCTTGGGATCCTTTTTATTTACCCTTGCCTTTTGGTTTTAAGGGTTATTGGCTTTTTGCTCTTGCCTTTTGGTTTGAAGAGCTTTTGGCTTTTTCTGCTTGCTTTTTCTTTTTCTATTTTTTTTCGCCATTTTTTTTCTTTCTTTTTTTTCTTTTTTTTTATGCAAGCTTTGTATTCACTACTTTTTCTTGCTTCAAGAATCATTTTTATGATTTTTCAGATTATCAAATAACATGTCTTCTGTTCATCATTCTTTCAAGAGCCAACATATTTAACATTCATAAACAACAACTTCAAAAGACATATGCACTGTTCAAGCATTCATTCAGAAAACAAAAAGTATTGTCTCTACATCAAAATAATTAAACTAAGTTCAAGGATAAATTTGAAACTCATGTACTTCTTGTTCTTTTATTTTTAAAACATTCTTCATTTAAGAGAGGTGATGGATTCATATTCACTACTTTAAGGCATAGACACTTAGACACTAATGATCATGTAATAAAGACACAAACATAGATAAACATTTAACATAAGAAAACGAAAAACAGAAAATTTAAGAACAAGGAATGAGTCCACCTTAGTGATGGTGGCGTTTTCTCCTTGAGGAACCAATGATGTCCTTGAGCTCTTCTATGTCTCTTCCTTGTCTTTGTTGCTCCTCCCTCATTGCTCTTTGATCTTCTCTAATTTCATGAAGGATGATGGAGTGCTCTTGATGTTTCACCCTTAGTTGCTCCCAAAAATTGTGTGGAGGAAAATGTATCCCCTGAGGTATCTCAGGGATCTCTTGATTTGCAGTCAAATATTCTACCACTGAGCTATAAACCCTTGAGATAAATCTCTCCATCTCCTATGACTCGGAGGTGGAAGCTTTTGTCTTCCCTTTCTTCTTTCTAGAGGTTTCTCTGGCCTTAGGTGCCATCAATAGTTATGGAAAAACAAAAAAGCTATGCTTTTACCACACCAAACTTAGAATATTGCTTGCCCTCGAGCAAAAGAAGAAAGAATAGTAGAAGAAGAAGAAGATATGGAGGTGAGTTGATGGTTTGAATTTGAGTGGGTGGGTGTAGGTGGGTTGTATGATGGTTTTAGGGGAGTAATGGATGTGAGTGGTGAAGGGTTCTTGGGAAAGGGTGATATAGGATTATGAGGAGGTAAGGTGAGTGGAGATATATGGGGATCCTGTGGGGTCCACAGATCCTGAGTTGATCCTGTGGGGTCCACAGATCCTGAGGTGTCAATGATTTGCATCCCTGCACCAATTAGGCATGTAAAATGCCTTTGCATGCAATTCTGGCGTTTAAACGCCGAATTGATGCTTGTTTTGGGCGTTCAGCGCCCAGATGCTTGTTTCTAGCGTTCAGCGCCAGCTCTTCCTCAGTGTGCATTTCTGGCGTTCAACGCCAGATCCATGCTCTGTTCTGGCGTTGAACGCCAGCCAGATGCTCCTTACTGGCGTTTAAACGCCAGTAAGATCCTCCTCCAGGGTGTGATTTTTCTTCTGCTGTTTTTGATTCCGTTTTCAATTTTTATATTTATTTTGTGACTCCACATGATCATGAACCTAATAAAACATGAAATAAAAATAAAAATTAGATAAATAAAAATTGGGTTGCCTCCCAACAGGTGCTTCTTTAATGTCAATAGCTTGACAGTGGGCTCTCATGGAGCTTCACAGATGTTCAGAGCATTGTTGAGACTTTCCAACACCAAACTTAGAGTTTGGATATGGGAGTTCAACACCAAACTTAGAGTTTGACTGTGGGGGCTCTGGTTGACTCTGTTTTGAGAGAAGCTTACTGTGCCTCTTTTCCATGTTTACAGAAGGATGTCCTTGAGTTTTAAACTCAAGGGAGTCCTCATTCAATTGAAGGACTAGTTCGCCTCTGTTAACATCAATCACAGCTCTTGCTGTGGCTAGGAAGGGTCTTCCAAGGATGATGGATTTATCCTCATCCTTCCCAGTATCTAGGATTATGAAATTAGCAGGGATGTAAAGGCCTTCAACCTTTACTAATATGTCCTCTACTTGTCCATAAGCCTCTTTTCTTGAATTGTCTGCCATCTCTAATGAGATTTTAGCAGCTTGTACCTCAAAGATTCCCAGTTTCTCCATTACAGAGAGTGACATGAGGTTTATTGCTGCCCCAAGGTCACATAGAGCCTTCTCAAAGGTCATGGTGCCTATGGTACAAGGTATCAGGAACTTTCCAGGATCCTGTTTCTTCTGAGGCAATCTCAGTTGATCCAATGCATTCAGTTCATTGGTGAACAGGGGAGGTTCATCTCCCCAAGTCTCATTACCAAATAAATTAGCATTCAGCTTCATGATTGCACCAAGGAACTTGGCAACTTACTCTTCAGTAACATCTTCATTCTCTTCAGAAGAGGAGTACTCTTCAGAGCTCATGAATGGCATAAGGAGGTTCAATGGAATCTCTATGGTCTCTAGATGAGCCTCAGATTCCTTTGGTTCCTCAAAGGGAAACTCCTTATTGATCACTGGACGTCCCAGGAGGTCTTCCTCCTTGGGATTCACGTCCTCCCCTTCTTTCTTGGATTCGGCCATGATGGTTATATCAATGGCCTTGCACTCTCCTTTTGGATTCTCTTCTGTATTACTTGGGAGAGTACTAGGAGGGGTTTCAGTGATTCTTTTACTCAGCTGACCCACTTGTGCTTCCAAATTTCTAATGGAGGACCTTGTTTCATTCATGAAACTCAGGGTGGCCTTAGATAGATCAGAGACTAAGTTTGCTAAATTAGAGGTATTTTGTTCAGAGTTCTCTGTCTGTTGCTGAGTGGATGATGGAAAAGGCTTGCTATTACTAAACCTGTTTCTTCCACCATTATTAAAGCCTTGTTGAGGCTTTTGTTGATCCTTCCATGAGAGATTTGGGTGATTTCTCCATGAGAGATTATAGGTGTTTCCATATGGTTCACCCATGTAATTCACCTCTGCTATTGCAGGGTTCTCAGGATCATAAGCTTCTTCTTCAGAAGATGCCTCTTGAGTACTGTTGGATGCAGCTTGCATTCCATTCAGCCTCTGAGAAATCATATTGACCTGCTGAGTCAATATTTTATTTTGAGCCAATATGGCGTTCAGAGTATCAATTTCAAGAACTCCCTTCTTCTGAGGCGTCCCATTACTCACAGGATTCCTCTCAGAAGTGTACATGAACTGGTTATTAGCAACCATGTCAATGAGTTCTTGAGCTTATGCATGCGTTTTCTTTAGGTGAATGGATCCACCTGCAGAAGTATCCAATGACATCTTGGCTAATTCAGACAGACCATCATAGAATATATCCAGGATGGTCCATTCTGAAAGTATGTCAGAAGGACACTTTTTGGTCAGTTGCTTGTATCTCTCCCAAGCTTCATAGAGGGATTCACTGTCCTTCTGTCTGAAGGTTTGAACATCCACTCTAAGCTTACTCAGCTTTTGAGGAGGAAAGAACTTGGCTAAGAAAGCCGTGACCAGCTTATCCCAAGAGTTCAGGCTATCTTTGGGTTGAGAGTCCAACCACACTCTAGCTCTGTCTCTTACAGCAAATGGGAAAAGCATGAGCCTGTAGACTTCAGGATTTACTCCATTAGTCTTAACAGTATCACAGATCTGTAAGAATTCAGTTAAGAACTGAAAAAGATCTTCAGATGGAAGTCCATGAAATTTGCAGTTTTGTTGCATCAGAGAAACTAGTTGAGGTTTAAGCTCAAAATTGTTTGCTCCAATGGTAGGGATGGAGATGCTTCTTCCATGTAAATTAAAATTAGGTGCAGTAAAGTCACCAAGCATCCTCCTTGCATTATTATTATTTTCGGCTGCCATATCCTCTTCTTGTTCGAAAATTTCTGTAAGGTTATCTTTGAATTGTTGTATTTTAGCTTCTCTTAGTTTCCTCTTCAGAGTCCTTTCAGGTTCAGGGTCTGCTTCAACAAGAATATTCTTGTCCTTGCTCCTGCTCATATGAAAAAGAGGGAATAGAAAAATAATAATTAATAGGGACCCTTTTTGCCCAGGTATAGAGGTTCCCCTGTGTGAGTAGAAGAAGAAAAGAATGTAATGTAAAGAAGGGAAGAAGAGAAAATTCGAACACAGATGGAAGAGGGGGTTCAAATTTGTGTGAGATGAAGTGTTAGTAGATGAATAAATAAATAGAAGGAGATGAGAGAGAAAGAGGATTTTTGAAAATAAAATTTTGAAAAGGGGTTAGTGATTTTCGAAATTTAGGAATGAAATCAAGTTAAAATTAAAATTTGAAACAATTAGTTAATTAAAAAGAATTTTTGAAAAAGAGGGAGATATTTTCGAAAATTAGAGAGAGAGAGAGTTAGTTAGGTAGTTTTGAAAAAGACAAGAAACAAACAAAAAGTCAATTAGTTAGTTGAAAAAAATTTGAAAATCAATTTTGAAAAGATAAGAAGATAAGAAGTTAGAAAAGATATTTGAAAATCAAATTTTTGAAAAAGATAAGATTTTAAAAAAAGATATGATAGAAAGATATGATTAGAATTAGTTTGAAAAAGATTTGATTTTTAAAATCATAATTAATGACTTGACTCACAAGAAATCACAAGATATGATTCTAGAACTTAAAGTTTGAATCTTTCTTGACAAGCAAGTAACAAACTTGAAATTTTTGAATCAAAACATTAATTAATGAGAATATTTTCGAAAATTATAAGATAAAATTAAGAAAAGATTTTTGAAAAATATTTTTAAAATTTTCGAAAATAAATAAGAAAAATGAAAAAGATTTGATTTTTGAAAAGGATTTTGAAAAAGATAAGTTTTTTAAATTAAAAATTTGATTTGACTCATAAGAACAACTAGATTTTAAAATTTTTTGAAAAAGTCAATCCAAATTTTCGAAATTTATGAGTGAAAAAGGGAAAGATAATTTTTTTATTTTTGAATTTTCAATGATGAAAGAGAAAAACATGAAAAAGACTCAATGCATGAAAGTTATGGATCAAAACAATGAATGCATGCAAGAATGCTATGAATGTCAAGATGAACACCAAGAACACTTTGAAGATCATGATGAACATCAAGAACATATTTTTGAAAAATTTTCAATGCAAAAAAAACATGCAAGACACTAAACTTAGAAATCTTTCATGTTCAGACACTATGAATGCAAAAATGCACATGAAAAATAAGAAAAGACACAAAACAAGAAAACATCAAGATCAAACAAGAAGACTGGCCAGGAACAACTTGAAGATCATGAAGAACACTATGAATGCATGAATTTTCGAAAAATGCATAAAATTTTTAGAAAAAATGCAATTGACACCAAACTTAAAAATTGACTCAAGACTCAAACAAGAAACACAAAATATTTTTTATTTTTACGATTTTCTAATTTTTTTTTGTATTTTTCGAAAATTGTTTGAAAAAGAAAAATAAGGATTTCAAAATTTTTTTAATGTGAATTCCAGGAATCTTGTGCTCTTTAGTCTAAAGCTCCAATCTGAGGGTTAGACATGGCTTAATGGCCAGTCAAGCTTTAGCATGTAAATCAGGTGGATCAGGAACAGCAGCAGGTGGATTAGCAACAACTGGCTTGCTCTTGATAATGTTGGGTTGGAAGCCCCAGTCCAAATAAATTTAGACAAGGCTTTACAGCCAGCCAGGCTTCACATGTTTCATGAAACTCTAGAATTCATTCTTAAAAATTCTGAAATAATTTTCGAAAATAGATGAGAAATTTTTGAAAGATTTTTTTTTGAAAACTTTTTGAAAATAAAATAAGAAGAAAATTACCCAATCTGAGCAACACGATGAACCGTCAGTTGTCCAAACTCGAACAATCCCCGGCAACGGCGCCAAAAACTTGGTATGCGAAATTGTTACTCTGAGGTTATAAAATTTGTTGTTCGTTCTCTCCCTGGCAATGGCGCCAATAACTGGTGCACAATACCATGGTCCAAACATAACTTCACAACTTCGCACAACTAACCAGCAAGTGCACTGGGTCGTCCAAGTAATAAAACCTTACGTGAGTAAGGGTCGATCCCACGGAGATTGTTGGTATGAAGCAAGCTATGGTCATCTTGTTAATCTCAGTCAGGCGGATATCAAATGGTTATGGAGTTTTCGAATAATAATAATAAATAAACAGAAAATAAAGATAGAAATACTTATGTATATCATTGGTGAGAATTTCAGATAAGCGTATGGAGATGCTTTCATTCCTCTGAATCTCTGCTTTCCCGCTGTCTTCATCCAATCAGTCTTACTCCTTTCCATGGCAAGCTTTCTGTAAGGGCATTACCGTTGTCAATGGCTACATCCCATCCTCTCTGTGAAAATGGTCCAAATGCTCTGTCACGGCATGGCTAATCATCTGGAGGTTCTCGATCATACTGGAATAGGATTTACTATCCTTTTGCGTCTGTCACTACGCCCATCACTCGCGAGTTTGAAGTTCGTCACAGCCATCCCTTCCCAGATCCTACTCGGAATACCACAGACAAGGTTTAGACTTTCCGGATCTCAGGAATATGGCCATCCATGGGTTCTAACTTATACCACGAAGATACTAATAACTCGGACTCGGTCCCCTGTATTAGATATCTAAGAGATACTCATTCTAGCTTGGTTGCATGTAGAACGGAAGTGTTTGTCAGGCACGCGTTCATAAGTGAGAATGATGATGAGCGTCACATAATCATCACATTCATCATGTTCTTGGGTGCGAATGGATATCTTAGAAGCGGAATAAGTTGAATTGAATAGAAAACAGTAGTACTTTGCATTAATTCATGAGGAACAGCAGAGCTCCACACCTTAATCTATGGAGTGTAGAAACTCTACCGTTGAAAATACATAAGTGAAAGATTCAGGGATGGCCGAGAGGCCAACCCCCAAAACGTGATCACAGGATCAAAAATACAATCCAGGATCTTCCAAAGATCATAAGATGATCCGAAGATACAAATACAATAGTAAAAAGTTCTATTTATACTAAACTAGTTACTAGGGTTTACAGAAGTAAGTAATTGATGCATAAATCTACTTTCGGGGCCCACTTGGTGTGTGCTTGGGCTGAGCTTGAATGTTACACGTGCAGAGGCTCTTTCTGGAGTTGAACGCCAGGTTGTAACGTGTTTCTGGCGTTCAACTCTGGTTCGTGACGTGTTTCTGGCGTTTAACTCCAGACTGCAGCGTAGAACTGGCGTTCAACGCCCTTTTTCGTCGTCTAAACTCGGCCAAAGTATGGACTATTATATATTGCTGGAAAGCCCTGGATGTCTACTTTCTAACGCAATTGGAAGCGCGCCATTTTGAGTTCTGTAGCTCTAGAAAATTCACTTTGAGTTCATAGAGGTCAGAATCCAACAGCATCAGCAGTCCTTCTTCTACCTCTGAATCTGATTTTTGCTCAAGTCCCTCAATTTCAGCCAGAAAATACCTGAAATCACAGAAAAACACACAAACTCATAGTAAAGTCCAGAAATGTGAATTTAACATAAAAACTAATGAAAACATCCCTGAAAGTAACTAGATCCTACTAAAAACATACTAAAAACAATGCCAAAAAGCGTATAAATTATCCGCTCATCAATTACCCTTAAACAAAAATAAAAATTATTAAAAAAGAAAAACCACCCCACCCCAGCCCACCCCACCCACTAAATCAGAAAACAAAAAGAAAATAAACAAAAGACACATAACAAAAGAAGAGAGAAACAGAGAAGAAGAAGAAAAAAAAGGAAAGGAAGAAAAGGGAGGTGACAGCAGGAAAGAGTGTAGCCGCCACCGTGCTTTCGCCGTTGTATTGTGACTATAGAGAAAGAGAGATAAAACGAGAAGATGAGAGAGAGAACGAGAGAAGAGAGGAAGGTGCAGAGGTTGGGAAGGTGGAGAGCAGAGAGTGGTTGGATTGATAGAAGCGTCTTCGAGTTCGTCGTCTTCAGCTTCGAATCCCCCGACATGGCGGCGCTGTGACGTGTTCTGGGAAGGGAGAGGCGACGCTTGTAGTGGTTATTGGCTTTCGACAGACGGTGATCGTAGGTGGCAGTTGGAAGGAAGAGGAAGAAGAATAGGAAGAAGAAGGAGGGGTGCACTGAGGGCGGCGGCGGCCAGAGGTTGATTATGGCAGGAGGTTCCCGCACCGCACCGTCACTTCCTTTCTCCTCTTTGTGTTCTTCATTTTTTTATTTTTTTTATTTTTGAAGAATTTGAACATCTTTTTTTTTTTTTTTAAAATTTCTATCGTTGTTAATTTTGGATATGAGGCTACGTTGATGATTGTTAAATTGTTGTTAAATCTAAAATTTCTGTTAATTTATTTTGTGGATGTTGTTGCTGTTGATTCATTTTGATTTTGGTGTTACTGAAAGTGTGTTGTTGTTGCTGAATTTGTTGAATTTGTTATTGAATTTGTTGTTGAATTTAGTTGCTGATGTTGTTTAATTTGTTTGTTAACTTGAACAAAAGCTTGTTGTTAATGGAGTTTGAGGAGAGAGAAAATGAGGGTTGATGTAGAGAGAGAAAGGTAGGTGAAGGAAGAAGCTTAGGTTGGGAGTTTGAGTTTATTGGGTTGTTGGGGAGAAAACAAAGTTTGGGTCTTTGATTGGAGGAAGAAATGGGTTAGGAGGATTGATGGAGAAAGAAAGGGATAATGAAGCCGCTGCAAATGGGTTAGGAGGATGATGAACAAAGTTAATTTATTTTATAATTTATTTTTTACAATGATAAATTTATCTTTTTAGAGCGAAATGATGATTTTAAAGGGTTTTTAAATGTTGATGATGATTTTAATAAGAAAAAAAAGTCAAGTACGATTTTGATTTTTATCCTAAATCTTAGGGACGAAAACAGTACTTAACCCTAAATAAAATTTTAATAAAAAATATTTTTTAAAAGTTTTCCTTCTTTAACCAAAGTTCTTACTATATGCATCAAATAAGTATTAAGTTTAGTTATTGATGTTCACATATATTATAAAAAATACTAAAATACTTCTATTTAGAATAAAATTTTTAAGCTAAGATAGACTAATCATTTGTTGTCATATACCTAATATATAGTGTGTTTAGAGGTTTTAACTTAAATGTACTGTGCATGTGTTGGCAAATACATGTTACCTCGTCTAATTATTTATTTCCAGATTATAACTACGTTTTTAGTTTATTAAACTACCTGCACTAAAAGTATTATATAATAACATCTCACTATTGATTGAATGTTGTATGAACATTTTTGACCCTATTAATGTGCAATATTTAAACTAAATAAAATTCATTAATCATTTACCATGAGACGTAGTATTAGCCATAATAAGCATGATTAAAGATAACGGAAGTGGATAATGAATATCAAGGGCATGGAAGTGGTGGTGGGGAACACACTGAAATTGGTAGGGCACTTTGAGCCGTCAGATAATAAAAAAGACAACATGAAATGATTATTGATGAGTAAGCAAGCTAAGAACGAAGTGGATTTAATTAATTAAGCTTTATAGTGTTTTACAAAAAATAAGAAGAAGAAAAATGAGTGAATAGTAGGAGAAAAAGAAAGGAAGAAAAAAGGGGATAAAATGAATGTGCGCGTGTGTTTGTGTTTAAAGCGTAGTGGAGGAGGGGCCAACATGGCTCGGCTTCAGCCCCAAAAAAAGGGAGCAGAGACACACTGTCACCACTTCAACACATGCGTGCGCCGCGCCGTAACACACTACACACCCTTCCACTAAAGCATTCTCTCCCACTACTCTCTTTTCATCATGTGCCTTTCACCGCCCATTCTTCAAGCCAAAATACTTTCAAAAATAACTATTATTGAAATTGTGAGACCAATCCGCAATTTAATAATACGTAGCTAATGATGATTTTATTTTGTTATATTGATTGAGGGACAATTCGGAAGAATATGACCGGATCGATTACAATTTCGATAAAAATTGTTTCTTTTATTAGTAATTGTTAAGGTATGCAGTTTCAGATATAATCGAATAAGCTTTAATAATGTTTCTTTCGAGTTAAGACGAAGGAGAGTATCTTTAAGATTAGATGAAAGAATTTGATAGAGTAGAAAAAAATTGATCGGCTCATAGTCATTAGTAAGTGCTATAAGAAATTGAATAAGGCACGTATAGTTGCGATAGTCATCATATATCCTAACATTAGTTAGGCTTTTAAGAATAAGTTCACAAAAAAGGTCAACTGAACTCAATTGTTTTTCATCTAAGTAAGAAAATAAAAAATAATCTAGTCACAATCTTATTTAATATTATAAAAAAACGTTGAATACTGTTAAAAAAATAAATAAAATTCGACGATATAAATTTTGCTGGTAATTAGTTATCGTCGAATTTTTTCGTCTAACAGTAATTATCGTCGAATTTTGCGACAGATTACTTGCCCAAAAAATTATTTAGCTACCGGCAAAATTTTTTCGACAATAATATTCGCGCCATAATATTCTGTTTTCAGCACTATTACCGTCAGATTATGCCCTCGATAAATCTGACGATAATGTCAATTTTTTAAAAAAAATATTGTGACGATTTTTTTTTTATTTTTTCCTTTTTAATTTTAATTTTTATTTAAATTTATTTTTTACACAATTAATGGTTAAATTATAAATAATAGAAACCAATTATGTAATATTAAATATCAAATGTTCAAATAATTTAAAAATTAAATAAATCAAATACAATGAAACAGTAAAACAAAGCCCTAATTACTACATATCTTTGTAGTCGTCGTCATTCCTGTGGTCCTGCTGAGGCAGCGGAAAAGGCGGTGATATCTGTGTCCCACCAGCAGCGCGCATCTGAGCCTGGTACACCGCCATCTGCTGCTCTATCTGCTACTCCATCCGCTGAAGTCGCTCCTGCTGCCCTTCCACTCCAGCCTGAGGTCATATGTGTCTGTCACGCGTGTGAGGATCTCTTGATACCTCTCCCGAGTCTCGGTCAGCTCATGAGCATGTTTGTGAAGGCTCCGGGTGAGCTTCTGCACCTACAGCCTCAAATCAATGCGTTTTTCGGGATCGACGGCTCGGCTGGTAGCAGAGGCAGATGATGGCCTCAACGTGGAGGTGCAGAGACTGCTGGCGAAGAACAACCTCAGCCCGTATACGCGATTCTTGTACGGCGCTGAGACAGTCTCGTGCCAAACCGCATTGGGATCGACGACTGAAGCAGTAGAGCCACTAGCGTCCTCCTCATTTTGTTGAGATTGCTGAGTTGTGGCCTCCAGTCTTTGCGTGTAGGACTCCTGTGTAACACATGTTATCATGATTAGGACGACAGCTGTACAGTTAATTGAAAATTTTATATCACAAGATCAGATGTTTACTCACATAATGATTCGCAGACCGCTGATCAGCAAATCTCTCTTTGTTCTCCTTCAAAGTGTGGGTGTACTTGAAAGTCTCTGCCAATGTCACATGTAACATCCTACCACACAGAACTTTACGCTTAAGTCGTAAAATAGAGGTGGTCTGGTATTACGACCTCTAAAATAAAAACATATACATAGTAATAGTTGAAGGGGTTTATAACAAGGAACCTTGAAGGAAAGCTTAAACAAGAGTCACAAAAT
The DNA here is from genome assembly GCF_059453495.1 of Arachis ipaensis. Taxonomy (NCBI): domain Eukaryota; kingdom Viridiplantae; phylum Streptophyta; class Magnoliopsida; order Fabales; family Fabaceae; genus Arachis; species Arachis ipaensis. The sequence goes on from NC_142437.1 coordinate 108,631,769, forward strand.
GAAAAACGCATCGCTCACGTAAACGATAACTTGAGTACGAAGCAAAATAAAGAAATATATAAATAAGAGCGGAGAGTCAAAAGGTATAGAATATCAAGCTTCAGATTCGACCTGCGAAACTAAGGCCGGTCGAAGAATATATACATACATACATGTATATAAGTATATCCAAAATATCCCGACCTACATAAGTAAGCACCTACACACACATATATATATATATATATATATATATATATATATATATATATATATATATATAGGAGAGTCTATAAACATAAATACATAACCGACAACCTAAAATATAACATCCCAACTTCGCTTGCTATAGGAACCTCCAAAAGCTCAGCGAAGTGCTACTCGACCTGCATATGAAAACAACAACATATGTATGGAATGAGAATCAGAGGTTCTCAGCATGGCAATGGTGCCTACATAAATAATATATAAGGTCCAGAAAAAGTTAGAGGCAATCCTAGAACTCCGACACTCAGATTAAAAACTTAGAGTCATACTTTAAACTAAAAACTAGGTGAACTACTATGGTACTTAGGTTCTAGTCCAATTTTAACTTTACACCTCAACCTCTCTTTCTTCCAACCCTCCAAAATACTGGTGGAACTACCATTGTCACTCTTTCGCTAGAAAGGAGTATCTCAGTTGCACAGATATACAATACATACAAAGAAAATACAAATAGAAATATAGTTACAGTAAACAGAACATATAGCAGTTAAGCATAGATTATCAAGTAGACAAACCCAAGTAATGCGCACTCAAACAACACAAACAAATGCATATGATGTATGCTTGTCCTATGGCCGATGATATCATATGTCAGTTATATAACCAAACCCGACATGTCCTAGTAGCCAACCTTGGATAGAAACACCCCATCACGAAGCAAGTGGGTCTGAGCCACAACCCCTTTGCTACTACCCGCTCAACCCAGAGCAAGTAGAATAACCACTACTGCTGCTACTACCCAGGTGGATATTTACGACTTAACCCGGAGTAAATGGAATAATCCACTACTGATGCTACTACTCAGGCGTCACAATCACTGACTTGGAGCAAGTGGGACAAACCACAATCTTTGCTACTGCCCAGGTATCTCAATCACTGACCCAGAGCAAGTGGGACGAACCACAATCCTTGCTACTACCTAGGTATCTTAATAAAAAATTCATTCTCAACATCATTTCAAGTCATCATTCGTACATTCGTAACATTTCCGTACTTCTCCAAACAATACACATTAACTCAATCATTCACTTCTCAATCTCCTCTTAACTTTCCATTTAACTTCTTCAATACGCCCACCCTTTTTCTAAAACTTGAAGACTCATTAACGGATTTTAAACAGGGGTTAAAAAGGTTTAAAAAGATAGAGGATTGACTTAACACTCAAAATTCTCATTTTTGGCTAAAACAGGGAGCTCGCGTACGCGAGATTGTGTCCGCGTACGCAAGATTGCAAAACAGGGAGAGTGCTCGCGTCGCGTGTACTGCTTGCGTACACGAGCGTCCAAATTTTTAGGTCCACGTGTGCGAGACCATGTCCGCGTACGCGAGATATCAGGACAGTGAATGAATCTCGCGTCGTGTGTGCATGCTTGCATACGCGACCCCTCTTTTTCCTCAAAATGCTGTTAAGTCATAAAAACCACTTGTCTACACCTAACTTCCGACGTTCATAACTTCTTCTACAAAATTCTGATTTTCACAAACTTTAAACCGTTTTAAAGCTCTTGAAATTATCTTAAATTTAAAATAAATTTCATTTAAAACCAAAATCTGAGGCTCAAGTTATGATTTGTCAAAGTTGGTTAAAAATGACTTTTTTTAACAAGACACCAAAATCCCATTCTTTCCAAAATCTTAATTTCAACCATTGTTTTACTCCTCAAAACAACACCAAATACCGTCAAAGCAATCTTATATCCATCTTATCTCTTTCATAACATCCCTATGCTCAATGTTTCTCATTCCCACCCCAGCAATCAATAATCAACAACAACACAAACTCATCAATATATTGTTATTATCATTCATAATCATTATCAATACTCGTAAACCCAACACTTTCATATATACTCTACCAAATCAACCAATTCATTCAACAATTTTTAATCAAATACAATCATTATTTAACCAATGTCATCATCCCCACTTATTATCATCATCAATCTCCACCATCATCAATAATCATTCATCAACCCTCATCAACAACATTAATTACCATATTTTCATAACAAACTCAACAATTTCACAAATAGTACTAAACCTTAACAATTCCATCTAATTTAACTTAACCTACGGTCACCTAGCCTAAGTTTTTACGCAATATTATATATTATCTACGAGAAACCAAAACCATACATTGACCGATTTCTTCCTAATGCTCAGAACACCTCAATTATCACCGCTTCACAACCGTCCAAGGCTTCAAACGTACACCAAACAGAAAATAATCAAGCTTTCAACACCACCAATTTGGTTCCAAATCACATATATCCAATCTAATACCAACCAATGTTACTCAAAATTAGCTTAGGATTCATAGTTATTAATGATTCATAAGAGTTAGTGGTTTCTCACCTTACCAACGGAAATTTGGGACAAGACCCGGCAAGTCCACAAGACTAATTTGATCCTAAACACCAAAATCACATAATCTCTCAAAATTAAAACCTCAAATTCAAAATTTAGGAGATAGTGGCTAAGCAAGAAATAGTGAGGTACTTACCAAATTATCTAATGGGCTTTGTAGAGCTCGACGCGGTGGCCGCATGGCCGCAAACGGTGCAACGATCAGAACTCCGAATTAAAAGATAAGTGGGGTTGAAATATTGAATGCAAGGTTAGGGTTTGGAGTTTCTCTTCTTCTCTCCCTCCAAGTTTCCAGTGTAATTTTCATAATGAGAGGAAGAGGTGTCTGAAGCCACTTCATTTAAGTGGTGTTTGGGTTGGGTCTTGGGCCCAATATAGATTCGGTTCAACTGGTTTGGCTTGCGGCCTAATTTTGGGCTAAAACCTTTAAAATTAGTGTTAAAATTCATATATAAGAAGAGTATGCTCTGATTATACAAGTAGTGTTCTATATATTATATATTGTAAATGAAAAATAGAAATTAACATATTAAGAACTGAAATCAAAGAGTAGCAGTATAGTATAAACCAGTATAGTATATATTGCAACTTGCAAGGACCAATATACTCTGAAAAATGGAAAACTAATTTGTATCTTCAAGAACAGATCAAAATGTCAATTAAATAGGACAAGAGAACAGTTAATTAATCAAATAATTATAATTCACAATTAGAAAGAGAGATAGAGAATCATGATCATAGCAAATAATCAAATCCAAAATAACAAAGACGCAGAGAAATATAAAGAGACAAATGAAATTTTTCAAAATAAAATAACATTTATGAATAGAGAAGAGATATCAACAAATTAATAGCGAAGAAGAAGTACCAGTGGCAGCTCGAAGGAGAATTATGGAGGGAAAGAAAGTTGCGTTGAAGAAGAAGTTTGGGAGCGAACAAATCTAAAAACGCATTGACGGAGGAGGTGGCTCGATCCAGAAGCGTTCTACCACAGCAACGACAGCAGAAACAGCGGCAGCAACAACAATGGCAACGGTGACGAAACGGCGGCAGCAACAACGGTGGCAGCAATAACAGTATAGAGAGAACAAATCTGAAAACACGTTGATAGAAGAGATGGCTCAATCCAGAAGCTCTCTACCTCAACGGACATGGCAGTGATAACAGTGTCGGAGGCAGAAATGACAGCAAAAACCACAGCGAAAATGGTAATAAAAAACTTAAGATTTCATAGTCATTCTTTTTCAACTAATTTAATCTATTATTTTGAGAAAAAGAAAAAAATTAAGTTTTGTTCTAAAATTTTGAATTTTAATTAATTATTTTAATTAATTATTAGTGAAAGTTTCATAAATAAAAAGTTTTATAGAAATTTTTACTAGAATATTCTCTCAAATAAATATTAATCTCATATTTAGAGTACATGTTAATTACTTTTTCTTAAATAAATAAAATAAAATTCTTACTTAGAAGAAAGGAATTAATTGGGATTTTAAATTCCTGAAATAATTGACTGAGATTTGGATCTGTGCTTTGGGAGCATAAGCTGTGATGCGAAATGAACAGCTAGGAAACATGTTCTGAGTTCTGACCTTCTATCTCTGGTTGGAATCAAGAAACATCAACTCTACGTGTATTTCAAAAAGGACATGGTGGCCTTCTACTTTATTGTTATTTTATTGTTATTTATTATTATGTGGCTTCACCTTTCAATATTAGTTGATTAATATTATATTCTACGATTAAATATTAATCACATCATGTAAAAATTAGCGTCTTATTAGTTCAACGTACACGTGCTAGTTATAGCATATTTTAAGTGTTTTTTATTTAAATAAAATAAATTACTTATTTATTCAAATAAATTGTAATACATCATTTTAGTGTTTTGAATATTTAGTTGTGATTTTGCTGATAAAAACAAAAAAACAAAAATTATAATATATATGTTAGTGCATCAAAAATAAAAATAAATTTTAAAATGATTTTTGAAATTAGCATCGTGTACAAAAATTGTTCTGAAATTGACAAAAATATAACACATTAGTCACTAACCTATTTTCCGTTAATGACGTAATGATATAACTTGATGATTTAGATTGTTAGTGACACGTGTCACTCAATGGTTTAGCTACATGTAAATGGTATGATGATGTATGACTAGTGATACGTGGCATGCTAATGTGGACGGTTGTATTACGTGTCACAATGCTATTTGGTCATGTGTCAATTTATGCCACGTGTCGCAACAGTATTTTTTCACGTGTCATTCGCTATATCATTATTGTAGATACACCAAATTAGTCCCTCATTTTGCATTAAGTAATTCATTTTAGTCCCTAAAATTGAATGTCATATACTAAACTAGTCCCTTCACTAATTTTTTATTTTTTTTAAATTCAAAATTCTCAATATCTTTAGATGCACTAATTTTATTTTTATTTTTTATATATTTTTAAATACATGTACTTTTATAAATTTTTTTAAGATTTTATTTTTAATTATATAAATTTTTTTATAATAATTTGATATTGATAAATTTTGTAATATATAAGTATGTTATTATAAAAAAATTATATGATTGATTAGACACATTTTTCATCTAAAAATACGTGTTTTTAACAAGAAATTAAGAATCAAAATACACATTTTTTTATTCTTATGAAATACATGTTTCTAGTTGTGTGTAAATGAGTTAGATTAAATGCACTTCAAGTACCCTCACTACAATCTCCAACCTCTTTCGTTTAGCCTAGACGAAAGAGGCCATAGATGGTAGTGAGGATGCTTGAAATGCCTTCAGGTCAGCTTTATAAGACGACGGTTAGGGGTATCTGCAAGAGAAAAAATATTTAAAAAAAGTACTTGTATTTAAACAACATGTGAAAAAATAGAATTAAAATTAATGCATTCAAAGATATTAAGAATTTAGAATTTAAAAAATAAAAGAGAAAAAAATTATTGAATGGATTAGTTTGGTGCACGACATTTAATTTCAGGAACTAAAATGGGTCACGTAATGCAAAGTGATGGACTAATTTAGTGCATTTACAATGATGACATAGCAAATGACACATGAACGAATACTATTGTGACACGTGGCACAAACTAACACATGACCAAATAGCATTGTGAAGTCACGTGTCACTAGTCAACACATCATTCTACTTTTATACGTAGTCAAATCATAGAGTGACATATGTCACTAACAATTCACATCATCAAGTCATGTCATCACTTCACTAAAAAACATTTTTTTCCATCAAGACATGAGATGACAATGTTTTTTTTTTTTCCATTTTGGTTGGCATTGAGGAGAAAATGTTAGAAAAAATTGTTCTATTTTTGCTGGTAGTAACAATGAAAATGAAAAAAAAAATTAATGTTATTTTTGTTATTAGTACCAGCATAAATATTATAATTTTTGTTTTTTTTAATAAAAATACAACTAAATATATAAATTGATAAAATTTTATATTTTGATTTAAATTAGTAAATAAAAAATTTATTTTATTTAAATAAAAAACGTATTTTAAAGGAGAAGCATTCTTTTATCTTTTTTATCTGCTCATGATTAAGGATTAGTTACTTTAGTAATTTAGTCTGCCATAATCCCCATTTTAACTAACCAAAAAAGAAAATCCAAAAAAAAAAAGAATACATCGTATTGGGGTCGAATTAAAAGTGTATTTGATAATATTGCTTTGGTTGATAATAAAATTGATAGTATAAAAGAGTTTATACACATATTTAATTTTATATTATCATATAATAAAAACTAATTAATATTAAATTTCAATACTTAAAATTTTTTATATTGTTAATTAATACAATAAAATTAAAATTTTAAATTATTTAAAGATGTTGAAAGTAGCAAAGTGAGAGATGAGTGACATACTTTACTATTAAATAATACATAAATAAATTAAATACTTTTATTAATAATGAAACATAATTAAATATCATATTAAACATCTCAAAAGCTCTTTTTTGAACTAATAATAATATAGAAAAATTTTTAAGTGTATCGATATATCGGTGTTTCAGTAATTTTTAACAGTTAATTTTAATTATAAAAAATATATATAATATATATAATTAAGATTAACGATTAAAAATTACTAAAATATCGATATATCGGTATACTTGAAAACTTTTCAATAATATATTCAGTACAAATTAAATTCTTAATCATCAACGGAAAAAATAAGGGAAAATTCCACTCCCTTCTCCTGAGAGATATTAAAATAGTATTCTCTTCCCCTCTATTTGTAAAATTTACATTTCCCTCCCTTATAACTTTTAAAAAATCTCCTCTTTAATCTATTTTAAATTTTTTGTGTTAACTAATATTAACTTTATCCATTTTTTAAGAAAAAATAAATTATTTTTACAAAAATATTCTTTAACGAAAAAATTATTTTTTGTCTTTAAATTTTACTTACTAAAATATCCTTTAATAAATTATTTTTTATTGATTAAATTGTATTTTACGAAAATATCTTTTTAAAAAAACTTAATAATTAAATTATTTTTTCTAAGATATTCTTCGATAATTTTTTAATTATTAAATTGTGATTTTACCAAATTTTTATTAACAATTATTTTTATATTTTACTATTAGTTTTTTGATATCAATATATATTATTTTAACATTAAATAAAAAAATCTTACCACAGTTAACATATATAACAATTAATATATATTGATATCAAAAAATAATCTTACCAAAATTTTTTTATTTAATGTTAAAATAATATATATTAAAATCAGAAAATTAATAGTAAAATATAACTATAATTGTTAATAAAAATTTTGGTAAAATCATAATTTAATAATTAAAAAATTATTGAAAGATATCTTAAAAAAATAATTTAATTATTAAATTTTTTAAAAAATATTTTGATAAAAATATAATTTAATCAATAAAAAATAATTTATTAAAAGGTATTTTAGTAAAATTTAATAAAAAAATAAATTTTTTTTAAAGAATATTTTTGTAAAAAATATTTTTTTTAAAAAATAAATAAAGTTAATATTAAAAATTTAAAATAAATTAAAAATATTTTTTAAAAATGATAAAAAATGTATATTTTATAAATAAAAAGAAAAAAAAATCATTTTAGTATCTTTTAGAGAGGAAAGTAAAATTTTCTCAAAAAATAAAACTTACGTATGTCACAAAATTAAAGCTTTAGGTAAACAAGTAAATAAACGGTATTTCAGAGAGAGAGAAAGTCTTAATTACGACAGCATTTGTAACATAACTACCTTAGAATAACTGGAAATATGTGTGTATTTAATAAGTTTACATCATAGTACATAGTTTGACTTTACAAATATTATTATTCTTTAATATCGATCCATTGTTCATTTTTCTAACTAGTTACTAGTAGCAGTTAATTAGCACATGAAAATGTAAACGCACGAAAAGAAATCCACAAAAGGAGGAATCATCAACCGATATCTAAAACAGGGTGCTCAAGTGGGATATTAAGTATTTATTTTCCAGTAATCTTATGAATTTTATATTATAATTGAATAAAAAATATTCATTAATTAAACAAAAAGTAACTTTTGACATATAAATAATTATATGCTTAATGTAAGCGGTTTCTGTATTTGGATCAAAATTTAGGTTTTTTGCTTGTATAAATTTTGATATTATATCCTAAAATTATAAAAAAAAAAAACCTTAATAAAAAAAGTTACAAGTATATATAACTATATATTTTTAACGAATAGATTTATCATTTATATTTATAAAAATTCATAATCTTGTCAAATTTATTTATAAATGAAAAAAAGTTTATATTCATATAAGATAATCTTTGAATAAAAAAGTTATTTTTATTTATAGAAATAATTTTTCAACTAACACTCTTAATTTATATAATAAAATAAAAATTTATTTATCCTTTGGTAGATATATACTAATTTTATTTTTTTATAAAATTATTTTTTAATATTTTAAATTTTTGTGAATAAAAATAATAGATAATTTAAAATATTAAAAAGACATGAAAATTAAATCCAAATTTGATTACTGACATTGTTGATATAATTTCTAAAATTTTTTTAATTAGATACTTTAGTTTTCAATAAATTTTAATCACCAAGTTAATCCATAAATTTTTATTTCACAAGACAAATCTCCCACATCCACTACAAGAAATTATTATGATAGCAACTGATTTTAGCGACAAATAAAATGGGTTGTTAATAGCGACTGCTTTGGTGACTAATATAGATTTTTTAGGATCAAAATAAAATTGGTGGCTAAATCGGTTGCTAAATTTCATTCAGCGACTGATTTTAGCGACTAAGGTCGCTAATAGCTCCCGATTCAAGGAATGATAACTTTTTTCTAGGACTAAAATAAAATTGGTCGCTATTTTTTAACTTAGCGACCAAATTAGAAACCAACATAGAAATAGGTTAAAAAATAGCTGGTCACTATTGGTCGCTAAGTAGGTAGTTGCTAAATCGGTTACTAAGTGTTAAGATAGTGACGAATTTAGTGACCAACTATAAAATGCTGATTTTAAAGCAGTTAGTCGCTAAATCGGTTAATATTTTATAATTTAGCGACCGAGTTAAGAACCGACATAAAAAATAAGTTAAGAAAATGGTTGGTTGCTAGTTAGCGACCGAAATATTGGTCGCCATTCAGTGACTAAATATCCCGGCGACCAATTTAGTGACCAATATTGTTTGGTATGAGTTTGATAGCCTTGGTTGAAAATCGATTATTAAATCAGTCGTTATGCTGATAATTTTTTGTAGTAATCAGATTGTTCATCTACATAGAAAGACGGATGACATGAGAATTTTAAAAACTTTTGGAAACTTTTATATGTTTTGGTAAATAACAACAAAGATTGATTTGTCTAATTTTTTATTAAGATATGACACAAAAATTAATATGTCTAATAAAATAAAAGATTAAAAACTAATGTAATGATTAAAATTTGTTCCAAATTAAATTATTCGGTTAAAATTTTTTTAAAAACTTGTTTAGTATATTACTCTAATATTAATCTTAGATCTTTAGCCGTTTAGATTTTTAGCCTGTTGTAATAATAATAGAAATACATAAGAACTTTAATTTGAAGTTGTTAAAATCTTATATCAGAACAAAATCCAGATATCATATATGTCCCTTACTCCCTTTGATCTCCAAAAATTCTGTCTTCATCATCATCGCCACCAGAAGAAAGAATCGAATCAGAATTTAGGAACAAACAGTGAATTGCAGTTTTCATCACTCTCTCTTCTGTACTGTTCCTTTCTCCATTCAGAGAGTTCTTTAATTAAGAAAGTAAAAAAATAAATAAATAAATAGGGGGAGCCAGAAAAAGCAAACACAAGAATTATTACACAGTACTCGCTTTGCTTGCTTCACTCTCTTTCTCTCACTTCCTATACTTTGCTTTTTAGCTATAATAAATAAATGTATTTATATTTATTATTATAATAACAAAACAAAAACACCTCCACCCAATATTTTTTTCTTTTTTTTTTTATTTTGAATTATATATATGTATATCTAGTTGAATAGTAACGAAAAGGGTCTTTAATAGTTCAGTTTCTCCGAACTTTTTAACACCAAAGTTTGCAACATTTCAGAAAATTTCTCAGCTCATTTTTTTTTTTTAATTTTCTTTCTTTCTTTCTTTCTTCCTTCCCTGCTTTTGCGGCCTCCATAGCAGTCTCTTTGCTCTGCCAATTTTCTGTGCCAATTGGTGGCGGCATTTATTGTTACCTAAGATTTTTTTCATCACAACGTACAAGGGTAAGTGTCAGATTCTCATCAAAGCTTTCAAGATTTTGATTTTGGTTTCCCTTGCATTTAAAGCTTCTTTCTTTCTTTCCCTCTATGAATGAGGGAAACAAAATTCTTAGTCCTTAGTCCTCATCATCAATATTACCCTCCATCACCACTTTGCAGTGTACTATAATCTTCAATTCTCAACCAAAAAAAAAAATAATTTATTTTTCATTTTATTATGTTTCTAACACTGGTACAAAGAGAAAGTGTACAACATTATTAGTATCTGAGTTTCCTTTCTTCTTCTTCAAGCTTTTGAAGAAAGAGACATATCAAGCTAAGGTTTGTGGATTGTGTTATGTTATTGTTCAAAACATTTGTAAAGACTAAAGAGTACTACTAACTAAATAACTATGCTACTTTTTCTTATTTTTTATTTTTTTAAAATATTCTTCTTTTTTTTTTTTTTTTCCTGTTTCCTTCTCTATTCCCCACATCTCTTTCTTTTGGATTTGTGTGGGGAAGAACTTAAAGTTTTAATCTTTTTTATTTGTTCTTTTATGGGAATTCTTCAAAAGAATTTTTTTCCTTCCAGATATCTGGATCTGGGGTCTTTCATTTTCTGGGGCTGCGTTTTTATTGGAATATATATTATATCATCAATTTTTTTTGTCTTATTTTCTGTCCTTTTATGTGTGTATTTTCAGATCCACCAAGAAGGAATTTTGGACACAACACTCTTTTTCTTTCTATTCCTTTTTCTTTGTGGATAAGAAAGGACAATGTTGTCTCAGAAACAAGCAGAGGAAGCAATAGTAGCCACCACCAACAGCTTCAACGAAACAGAACATGAAGGTGGAGGTGGTGGTGGTGGTGGTGGTGTCAATGGTGGAACAACAAGGGAAGGAGAAGAGAGAGAACAAGATCACTCTATGTTCAGTGTTAAGAGCTTCCTTTGGCATGGTGGTTCTGTTTGGGATGCATGGTTCAGCTGTGCTTCAAATCAAGTAAATAAATTTTTATAAACTATATATAAAAAAAAAAAGATTCCAACTCAAATTATGTGAAATCAATCGCTTTTTGTTCAAAGTCCACTTTAGCTTATCAAAGTTACTTTTTAAGAGTTATATTCCAAAAAAAAATGCTTAAAATATTTTCCATAATCATTTAAGTAATTTAAGCTGTGGAGGTGGAAAAAAAATATCTTTATGTTAATAGTATAAAATATACTAGGAATACTAGTGTTACATAGTTGAGAACAATTGCTAAAATAACTGGAATATTTATATTTTTAAAATATTTAAAAGATTTTTCAATAATATAGTAAAGTTAATTTTTTTTAATATTATTAAAATTATTTTTTATTATAGGTGGCTCAAGTGCTATTGACTCTGCCATATTCTTTCTCTCAATTGGGAATGCTCTCTGGGATTTTGTTTCAAATATTTTATGGCATAGTTGGAAGTTGGACTGCATATCTAATTAGTGTACTCTATGTTGAGTATAGAACCAGAAAAGAAAAGGAAAATGTTAGCTTCAAGAACCATGTCATTCAGGTACTTAATTAATTACCAGCACTATTAATTAGTTTCTAATTTTTGATTAAATGAAGGATTAAAAAAAAATGCTGAAATGGTTTCCACTATATATTGTCATGGAATTTCAGTGGTTTGAAGTGCTTGATGGGTTATTGGGTCCATATTGGAAAGCAGCGGGTTTAGCCTTCAATTGTACTTTCCTCCTCTTTGGATCTGTGATACAGCTTATAGCATGTGCAAGGTGAGCCTTTTCTTTTTCTTTTTTTTTCTTTTTTTTTTTTCCTTACACAATAAATTATAGTTTCTAATATAATCTATCTCGATGTATATTACAAATTCGACAAAATTATTCAACAAATATTTTATAGCTATCTACTTAGTTTACATTTTTCATACTTGAAATTATTAACCCTCAAATTAGGCTGCATTTGGTTTATATTTTTTTTATTTTTAGTATTTTTATTTGTAGAGTTTTATAAAAAAAAGAAATAAAAATAAAAAACAAAATTTTATTGTTTATTCTTTTTTTTTTTTACAGCATTCTAAAAACAGAAAATATTGAAAATAAGAATACAAATCATACACATGGTTTTTTTTTTTTTTTTTTTAATTCGATATGGTTAGTTGGTTCTAATTGATGCAAATTGAAACAGTAACATATACTACATAAATGACAAATTGGACAAACGAACTTGGACTTACATATTTGGAGCTTGTTGTGCAACCACCGTGTTCATACCTTCGTTCCACAATTATCGTATATGGTCATTTCTGGGTCTTGGAATGACTACTTACACAGCTTGGTACTTAGCCATAGCAGCACTCATTCATGGCCAGGTAAAAATTCATTATTAAAAGATATATATGGAAATAGATAAAATTTTTATAATTTTTTTATTGGTATGGTTATTGAAATAGTAGTGATTAAAGTCAATGGTAACGACTTATGGGATAAAATTCTCATATTCTACACTACCCAAAAAAAATTTTAACGGTCATTTATTTTTATTTTTAGAGACAATAAAAATAACTGCTAATATATATTTACTGACAATTAGACATTAACTGTCTTATGTTTTGTCGCTAAAATATTTTAATGGTAATTATACAGTTACTTATAAAAATTATTTTAATGATAAAAAAAATATATAATTATCATTATAACATATAGTAATAATGACAAATATATAATTATCGCAAAAATATAAGTTAAATAAAACATATAATCACTATTATGTTATTTTGGCTAAAATTTTACTGCCAAAAATGATTTTTGCTGTAATGCTATTAGATAGCAAGAATTATTTTCTTTGATGACAAAATTAACATTTTGTGATGATATGATATGATATGATGTTGTTTCATGTTACTGGGAATAATGATGGTGTTTCATAAAAACAAAACACAGGCAGAAAATGTGACGCACTCAGGTCCAGCAAAGCTAGTGCTTTACTTCACCGGAGCCACTAACATACTATACACGTTTGGTGGACATGCTGTTACTGTGTAAGAACATAATAACTATGTTCATTTCTTCTTCATCATCATTCATATATCTCTATCTATCTATCCATCTATCTTCTTTCATATTTCTTCCATTTTTTTCAACATGGCTTCTCTTTGCAGCTTTTTGCCGGCCATCTTCAAAGCCAAAATTCATGTAAATAAATAAATAATTTTTTTTGGATTTAAAGAAAAGCAAAATTTTTAATCTTATATAGATATTTAACAATATATTGTTTCATTAGAATAATTTAAATATATTTTGTATAACCTATTTGAATAAATGGATTTACTTGAAAATTATTACTATATCTCATTTTTTATGCCACATCAAAATTAAGCAGAATGGTCAATTATTTAATTTATACTGAGATTAATGAGAAATTATTTTCTGGACGTGTTTTTTTTTTTTTTTTTTTTTTGCTATTATTATGACTTTTGAGAATATTTTTTACCTTTTTCTTAAATCTTTTATAAATGGTATTTAATTTGGATAAGTTGTAAGTTACTAACCTTGATAAATTTTATTTGAAAGAATAACTTCAATATCATGTTATTTGAAGGGATAAAAAGTACATTTTAAATGACCAAAATATTATTTAATATTTGTGGAACTTTATTTCTTGGATCTTATAGATATGCTTGTGTAACTACTAACTACTTCTCTGACTGTTGATAGCTAAGTCTTGGAATATATTTCAACTTTAAATATAAAAACGTGGGATTTTTTTACCTACAAAATAACTTTTCAATAAAATTAAGCTAGTTTTTTGAAAATAGTTTTCTTAAATTTAAAGTAATTAAAATTTTAATTTTAATATTTTCCCGTAAATAAAACAAACGCATTTCTCAATCCAAAATTTACAATTTACCCTGCCAATAAATATGCTTTTGTACCAAACCGAACCTACCTAGTACCTAGTCTTAGGCTTCTAGCCTGATCTCATGAACATGTTATTTTGGTCAAACGAAAACAAAAATTCTCAAAACTCCAAGACGCACAATTTTAGAAAGAAAATTTTTTGGAGATTAATAATTTTTAGTAGTTTTTGTTATTATTTAATTAATATAAATATTAAACTATTTTTAATAAATAATTCTATTAATTTATATGTAAAAAATTTAAAAAATATATATATAAATTGTATTAATTTATATATGTAAATTTTGATAAATATATATAGATATAATTATATATTTTTATGCATAAAATTTTTATAAATATAGATATAAGTTATTTTTAATTAATTATTAATCAAAATAATAATTTTTTTTTAAATTTTATGTTTTTTTTTATTTTTTTTAGTTAATGTGATTATTAATGTTGGTAATAATTGTGAGAAAAACAACACTGCTGCAGAGAGATTATGCATGCCATGTGGAAGCCTCAAAAGTTCAAGTATATATACTTGTTGGCCACTCTCTACGTTTTCACACTAACGCTTCCTTCTGCTGCCGCCGTTTATTGGGCGTTTGGTGATCAGCTTCTTAACCATTCTAATGCTTTCTCTTTGCTCCCCAAAAACCGTTTCCGTGACGCCGCCGTTATCCTTATGCTCATCCACCAGGTATGCATATTACTTATAATTAATTATTTATGTATTCATTTATTTTAAAATAAGGAGATTGGTTAAATAAAAAAATCTAATTATTAATATAAAATATTATAAGATTATAATAGTAATTAAATTTTCAGTTTTTGTTTTTTACTTTTTTCATTTTTTCAGTTTAGAGAAACCTTTTCCACTCATTATTAGTGTTCACTTTACTTTTCTTTTCTTATTCATTCCACTTTTCTTTGCTTAAAAAGAAGTCAAAAAGTCACATCTTCTCATTTTGGGTGCGGTATTGTTTAGTTTAGAGAAATTCACAAATGAAAAACACTAATGAGTACATGAATATGTGACAACTAATTAACGCTAACTTTTGAGCTGGGTTTATGTTCATATATGTTTAAGATAAACTCATAAAAGATTACGTGAAATTAGTGTATTTTATGTTATAATTTTTTTTTCAACTCTCTTATTCTTATTAAGTTTAACACATCTTATTTATGTCTACATTCCCCTGGCACATTACTTAATTAGTATTTCGTGTATATTCGAATAGTTTGACTATTTTCTACTTGTTTACGTACATATTGCAAACTCTATTTTTTTCTACAGAAGTATATTTTTGTTTTGGATTTACATTTTAAATTATATTTTTACTTAAATTATGTTTACAGTCAAAATGTTCAACGAAGTTTATAAAAAAAATCGTGTTCATTCAAAAATGATACCAGACTAGCAACAAGCACTACTTTTAATTTAATTTCTATGCATTATCAATGTATACATGCATTTAATTACATGATATTATACTAACAAAAATAACTATTTTTAATATTAATAACATAAATAATTATCTAAAATAATAAATATAATTATAAAAAATATTTTATATTTTTTAGTACATTAAAATTAAACTCATTTTTTTCAACTAAAATAAGTACACTGAATTACTAACTGCCCTTGCAATAATTTTTTAATAAAAAAGTATAGGATACTAATATACTATCTGTTAATTTATTATCAACAATAATTAATTATTATATTTTAAACACATGTATAAGAAGACACATCTAGAAAATACATCTATAAAGACACTTCTATTAAACATAACTATAAAAAAGACATTTTTATTAGACATATTTATAAAGATACTTTTATTAAACATAGACATAAACAAAAGTTGGCAAAAATTGACAAAAATAGTATTAATAACGTAGCAAAATTATTTTTTAATTTATAATCATTTAGTTTAAAGTGCTGATGCGCTTGGAAAGCATAAATAAATATTTTAGTATATGCATATACATGAGACACCTAAGCTATATATATATATATACTTGAAATCAATAAGATTATGATAATGTGAATGTGTTTTGTGCATCAAGTCAAACCTTTCATCTTCTCGATTACAATGCAAAGACGGCGTGAAAAATCTGACATGAACACATTACTTTTTCCGTATAGATCCGTTATATATGTTTTTTAGCTATCCACACAATATGGAACTCGTTACTCAGCCTGTACTTGTTTATGCTACAGAAAAATTGTCCAGGGTTTCAGAAATCGATATTTTATTAGTTTTAGTCATTATTTTTATATATTTTTTTTATAATAAAAATCAGAAATATTAATATTTTAATAATTTTAGTCACTAATTTTAATATATATATTTGATGAAAGATTATCCTACTGATTTTTTTTTTCTTTTGGTCCAAATATCCAACACTACTAAATTAAATTGCTGGTACTTCCTCTTTGATCAGTTTCTTACAAAACCAATTATAGGAATGGTAGGATTTGTTGAATAATCATGTCTTTCACTCTTCCTAACAAATGAATAATGCCGTCCTTAACTTTTAGATAAAAATGCAAATCCCATAATCTTTTAGTATAAAATTTTTCCTTTTAGTTTTTAGTAAAAAAAAATTATGCCATGTCATAACCATCTCTCAAAAATGCTTACTGATTGTTTTTGGTAAGAGAAAGTCTTAAGACTTAACATTATTGTAGTCAATATTAAATAGAAACACATGCATCGTTATTGGATAGATGTTATTAGTAGGAAGAATTTTGTTGAATAAATATAAATGATTGAATTTAATTTTGATACACAGTTCATAACGTTCGGATTCGCGTGCACGCCGCTGTATTTCGTATGGGAGAAGGTGATCGGAATGCACGACACAAGGAGCATATGTCTAAGGGCACTAGCGAGGCTGCCAGTGGTTATACCAATATGGTTCTTGGCAATAATCTTCCCATTTTTTGGGCCCATAAACTCAGCTGTTGGGGCACTGCTTGTTAGCTTCACTGTCTACATCATACCCTCCTTAGCTCATATGCTTACTTACAGAAAAGCCTCCGCCAGACAGGTAAATTTTTCATTGACCCTACCACCATCACTCCCAATCTATCTACCATATTGTATGTGTTTTAATTTGTGGGTTCATTGTCAGAAATATGTAATCTTGCCCAACCTTTCAAAATTGCCTTCACGAGTCTCGGTTTTATTTTGTGCCCTCCATCAAAATAGATAATTTTCTCTACTCTTACAGTTGTCTTCGTATGAATTTAATTGATGCAAATTATTAAATGATTTGATATGTAAATTATCATTTAACGATTTTTAGTTATCAACTTCATGCTAAAATGTGCGAATTTTCACCTTTTTTATTATAAAATGCGAACACTCATAATGAAAATGTTTAGAATTGTCTTCGAGTAAAAATACAAATTCAATTATTAAAACATATCATGTAATTAATTTAACCGAATGATATCATGTAATTGATTTAACTGAATAAGATATTTTAGATTGAATCGATTATCTTACATGCATTAATATTTAATCTTATATTTCACATTAAGACAATTTTAAATATTTTCATGTGAAGTTTTATTAATGTGAAAACTTTTTCTTTTTCTTTTTCTTTGGTCTTTATTTTATTTGTTATTATCATTTTTTGATATCAATAATTATCAAAAAGAGAATCGTAATGTTTGATTTTTGCTTATTTTCAATGATAAGTTTTACTTGACTAATTTAGTTTGGTCATGATGATTTTTTATTTTTTGATACTAAGATAGAGTTAATATAGTGATATATACTGTAGAATGGGGGGAATATATATGGAATTTAATGATTGATTAATTTAATTTCTTTTGTGAAATTTAGGGTATAGCTAGGTCTCTATCTTCACTTCTCAAAGATTTAGAAAAAATCAGTAAAATTTTATAACAAAACCTCTTCGTACGCAATAAGAGTATCAAACATCACTCTTCTTAAGATAAGGTTCTGATAAAAGAGTTTAGTTGTCTAAAACTTTTCAACTTTTTTTAGATGCATGTTTTTACTTTTTAGGGATAAACCTGAGAAATTAATAAAGTAGCCCATAACATTATATCTCAGAATTTCTTGAGTGTGAGCATTTAAGAGTTGGATATATGGAAATAAATATTGAAAGAAGAATTTTAGGGTGGTAGAGGGTCATTTTCGTTTAGTTATTTGGTACAGTTATGTTGTTGTACTATTATATGAATCTGCTTAGCTGTTGTTAGTTGTTGACTGATCTCTTTCCCCCAATAATTCATATTCGTAGATCTGTACGGTGCTGGTGGAGTGTGACTTATGATCGCAATTTTCTCACCTTATTTATTTATTCATTCATGTTTCTGATTCTATGGTTGATTAAAATTTCTTTTGCAAAAGAAGTCAAAAACTTTAATAGGCCGAAAACTACTTTAATTTAATTTCTAGAGTTTTGCCTAGACTATAGAGTATAGACTAGACCACAAGCTTGAGATTCCAAAATAGAAAACTAAACATAATGTAGGTGATATAACATATTTTGAAAAAGACATTTATTATTCTCTCCCACCTTAGCTAAATGAAAAAAAAATATTTAGGGGATAGTAAAAATTTATTTTAAAATAGTTTAAAATGATCTTATTCATTAACTATCATTGAAATAATTAAATAATATTAAATATAATAAATATATAATATCACATGAATAAAATTATGAATATTAAATGTAATTTTTTTTTTAATCATTGTCTCTCTATTATTATTGAAATGAAAATACTGGTGAGTATATATATGGTATATGCAATATTATGTTATACTTCCTACTTAAATTGAATCTCTAATTTTATTTAATAATAACTAGCTTAGGGTGCGAGTTAGCATAATAGCTCACACGAATTTGGATTCTCTAAATTTTGAATTTTTATTTTAGAAAATAAAATGTGATTTTTTATCATTGAATATTTTTTTCTCATGTTTTCTTTTGATCCCATACTTTATTATCTAAAGTAAAATTCAAAATTTAGAAGATCCAAATCCAATTCTCACACAACACACCTTAGGCAAAATCCCAATCTAGGAGCGTGACCTAAAAAAAAAAAAAAACCAAACCCCACATGTGATGGTACATTATTATTAGTAGGGACCTTCTGAGTTGATCTGAGTCTTAACCCAATAATACTGTTTGACAATCTTATCAAATCTCCCAATTTGGCATCATTGATCATTTCCCTTTTCTCGGATTTTTCCGAGTTTGTAGGGACACCCCATACCAAAAAAAAAAAAAGATGTAAATCTAAAAAATAATTTTTTGTTACAGAATGCTGCAGAGAAGCCCCCTTTCTTCATGCCAAGTTGGACAGCAATGTATGTATTCAACGCATTCATTGTGGTGTGGATATTTGTGGTTGGGTTTGGGTTTGGAGGATGGGCCAGCATGACCAACTTTGTTAGGCAAATTGACACATTTGGACTCTTTGCCAAGTGCTATCAATGCAAGCCCCCGTTGCCTCCGCCGCATCCTGCGGCCGTTGCACCACCGCCTCTTCACCGTCATCACTAGACACCGAGCTGACTCACTCGTCTCTACCATTGCTACTAAGTATATTATTAGAGTTCAGCTACAATCACATTTTCCTTTCAATACTTTTGTATCATATATGGGGGATAGTGGTAAATACTTCCCCCACTTTTTTATTTGATGTGTGCTAGCTGGCTTTTTCTTTTTTCTTTTTTTTTTTGTCATTTTAATTGTTATATAGTTTTTTTTTTTCTCTTTTACTACTTTTAAGATAAGTTGATTAAAAATAGTGTGCCAAATGTTTATGATTCCTTTGCTATAAATGCATAGGCTAATTAAATTGATCAGATACATGTATGATTTGGTATCTTTTTTCCTTTTTTTTTTTCTTTTTAATCTGTTTACATTATGGTTGGATGAGATACTATAAGATTTTCTGTTCGCCATTGTTCTCATGTGCTAGTAGATTGCAATCTAATTATTACCTTCCATGTCTCCCGAATATGCCAACATCAAAAAATCAATTTGCAATTTGTGGTCTTAAAGGCATTATTGGTCTTTCTTCTTTTTTTTTTTTGGGTTAAATTCTTTCTTTTCTTTTAATACTCCAGAGTTCTTATTCCTCACTCATTCATGGGCTCAGCCCGTATTTTACATGGGCTGCATGTGGGCTCACACCTTGTCACGTGCCATTATTTTCCGAGAAGTAGCGGTGACAATGAGTAGGGTAAGGTAGGGTTTAGAGCCGACCCTAACTCTACCCCCGAGTTGATATTTTTATATAAACTCAACTCTATCCTATTTGTGGGTTGAGAATATCTCAACTTTAACTCTACTCGCTCTTAATCTGCGAGTACCTGATCCTACATGCGGGTTATAAATAAGATGCAACATTATTATATAGCTTGATGATAATTTAAAATAGAACTGACTTTTATGTAAAAAAAACGTATTAAATTATCAATTAATGATCTTCTTTTAATGACTAAGGATCTTTTGCATTTAGTGAAAGGTCTTTAGTTCAATATCCACTTAAAAAATATTTTTATATAATATATAATATATACATATATAGGGTACATGTTACCACCCCTATCCAGAAAAGAACATCATATTAAAGTTAGAAATCACAACTGAAGTGTAGCTGAGATGACACATTAGTATATGTCTGTGTTCGAATTTTGATAATGTCAAGTTGTGGATAAGAATTCTTAAAAATCTTAGGTGTGTAAGTAAGTAATATGTGTAAATTTATAATGTAAAACTTAAAGCTTGGTGGCTGTCCAAACTATCATCTGACAAAATAAAAAAACCTGTATTTTGATGATGCATGAACCTCTCGTTTCTAAAATTAATGACCAAGACTTGCTTGAATTTTTTACTACCCCCGTTATTATGCAATCTCTTAATTAACAAATCATGAAACAGAGGATTTGTTGGATTCTTGCATGATTTATTTGAAGGAAAAATCAATGGAAAAGATAAATATGCGTTGGAATTTCAAGTGTGATTTGAAAGTTTTACATTGTTTGAATGTTTATTTTTCTCTATCAACAATCAGTTAACATTTTTCCTTTTCCCCCTCTCTTTCTCTTTACTTCTCCCTTTAATTGTTGGCTTCAAAATAAGTTGTGTATGAAAATTTTCTTAGTTGAAAAACGTTAGTTCTATAGTAGTCCAACCCAATTTCCTTTACGTGAAGCATATATATTTGAAAAATTTCATATACGTTTAGTCGTAAGATTGAGTAAAATTATGTTCTCCAGTCAATTTTGTGATCTTTAATTTAATTTATTAATTTAACTCTCTTGAGTTTTAACTCTTCTCAGCCACTTGGCTCCCCTAACAATACTTTAGTGAAGAATAGCTGCAAACAAAATGGATATTAGATAATTCGGGATGTGTTTGGTTTAACATTTAAAATATAAAAAATATATTTAAATTTTTGAATGACTTCAATTTTTTGTTTGACTATTTTTTTTTAATGCAAATGTAATTTTGTACTTTAATTCATGTTCACGTGAAGCAATTTTTTTTTCACTTGTTACCATTGGATCATTAATTAAGAAAATTTATTTTCTTTCTAGTTTCTACCAATTCCACCCTTTAAACATACATTATTGTATCTTTTAAAAGCCGATCATATTGGTAAGCGATTGAACCAAGGTTCTGAAAACCGGTTCGAATCGGCCGGTCAAACCGGTCAAATCGTGAACCGGCCAAGAATCAATTGGTCGAATCGAACCGAAATCCGGCCGATTTTCTAAAATCATCACCAAACGGCGCTGTTTCGTTCATTGTGGGAAACCCTAACTACGTGTACGTGAACCTCTTTCCCAAAATCCAAACGAAGCACTCTGCCACTTTCTCACTCACGCGACCCTCCTCTTCCTTCGTCTCCAACTCGAGCTCCTCCCCGTCGAAGCCACCGCCTTGCTTGCCGGTCGTCTCCGCCGCTGTTCGAACTTCGAAGCCACCGTCGTCGCTGCAACTGGTCTCGCCTCGTTCCTCCATCGTGCAACCACTGTCCCGTCACGCCGCCTCTATTCCACCGTGTCAGCCCCACTGTTGTGTTCCTTGTCCCGTTCTGTGCTCTGTCTTGAAGGATCTAGTTCGTTCCTTAATTGATTGAGCAGGTAAGTACATTCATCTTCCCCCTTGACTAAGCCTGGTCGAGTTGGATTTTTCACAACGATACTACAATCTCTGCTCTCTTTAGAAGTTTTTTTTTTATTTTTTTAACTGTAATTGTTGTTTTAAACTTTTAATTGGTTAGTTAATCTATAATTTTCATCTTGCTTCTTCAATTTTTGTTATCATTAGTCATTACTGTGATTTAGGATTGTTAATGATCTTGGATATTGATTCTAATATGCTCTGGTTCTATGAATTGATTGATTTGGTTTTGATAATTCTTGATTTGAACCTTGCTGAAGTTGTTCTGTTACCTAATTTGTTGGAATTGAACTTGAGCAACAACAAACTAGAAGGAAGCATCCCCTTTGACTTCAAGTCATTCAGAGCTCTTTATTCTCTTGATCTTAGTGGGAATTTGTTGAATGGAACAATACCAAGAGTGCTTGGAGAATTGAAGCAGTTGCAGTGGTTGAATCTCTCTCGCAACAATTTTTCTGGCACAATTCCATCTAATTTTAATGGTAGGTCAAGCTTAACTTTGGTCATGTTATTAGTTCTGCTTCTTATCTTTGGATTATTAGCACTAACACTTCGTGTGATTGGTGTTTCAAAGATACAACCAGAAGAACAATTTTTCATATGGAGTCATGATGGAAAAATGGCATTTGAAACCATCATTAAAGCTGCTAATAATTTGGATGACAAATATCTCATTAGCATTGGAGGGCAATGATCTATTTATAAGGCTGAGTTGCCTTCAGGTATGGTTGGTGCTGTGGAAAAAACTTCACATGGAATCAGATGCGGATGATAAGTTCAATTGGAAGGAATTTGAAAATGAGATCAAAGCATTGACAAAATTCAGGCACTGAAACATCATAAAGCTATATGGTCTTTGCCAGCATTAACGATTCTTCTTTTTGGTATACAAATTATAGTTATGTTTCATTATTTTTATTTTTATTTTATTTATTATTTATTATAAAACGGTTATTTCAGTTGAACTACGGTTGAACCTGTAAATCAGTGAACCAGTAGCCAGAACGGTTTGATAACCGGTTCGATTTTCAGAACCTTGGATTGAACAGAAAAAATGGTTTTGGGTCTTTTCTAGTTGCCACGAAAAGAGTTAGGCTTTCTCAAGCCTAAGCATGCTAGATAACAACTGTAAACCAATAATGGAAGAAGGAATTGATCTTAAACCAAAGGACAAGGGGTAGTATGAGGGCAGATCGAAGAATGTAGGGATTGAATTGTCAAGCAATGACCTTCTAATAGTGCTGGCAATAGGGATGGAAATAGGTCATTCTGCCTGTTAGAGAATTATAAGTTGGCCTGAATATTACAAAAATAAGTTTAGATTCAAATTATTATAAAAACTTTAATATTTTAATAATTTTTTCACAAGAGAGAGTCTGCTAAAGGATCAGATTTTTACCTGTAGAAAGAACTGATGAAGATCTGGCCAAAATTTAATGAACACAACTCCATGATACTGGGAGATAGTCTGGATACAAAATTTTAGTTGGATAATTGGATGGAGGAAACAGGTTCCCTCATCCACCATGCGATTAACAACAACCCAGACCTAGATAGCATCGTTTGGGAGTGGATTAATGACAAAGGAGAATGAAATTCAATCAAGCTAAAAAATAACGTAAATGAAGATATTATCAAAAAAATTATGGTGCAACCCACGTCTAGGAAAGAGAATGGAGTAGATAGAGTTGGCTGGAGGCATACAGAGGATGGTGACTTCTCCACAGGGAGACCTACAAAGCTTCGGTGGGGTGGTCAAAATCTTTCTCTTCAAAGTGGACGATGATATGGCGATAGAAAGTCCCTCAGAAGGCTAGGGTTCTTAATTGAAAATTATTGCACAATAGTCTGCTAACCAACTAGCGCAGGACTAAAATGTTTGGAGGCACAGGGGATTGCCCTTTCTACACCGGCGAGTAAGAGGACATTCTTCACGTTGTCAGAAACTGCACCAAACGAGCACCAACATGGAGACAACTCATCCACCCAAGCAAGATACAAAGCTTTTTCAATGCCAATTTTGAGGACTAGGTGGAGATGAATCTTCATTAGCCTCTTCACATGGATCCGAACTAGAACTGGCAAGATTTTTTCTTCACTGCTTGTTGGAAGATTTGGACTTGGAGAAATAAGGAGACTTATGAGAAAAATTACAAAAAATTGCCTAACGCCACTTGAAAATCTCAAAGAAAGTCAAGGAGATAAGAGAAGCTTTTGAAAGGAACAACAGCAGAAATTTGAGGGGAAGAAGAGAGGAAGTGAACATCAAATGGCACTCCCTTCCTCCTAGATGGATAACACTCAACACAGATGGCACCTCAAACAGAACAACAAAAAAAGATAGGATGTGGTGGCCTTCTTAGAAATAATTGTGGCAAATGAATTGGAAAATTTACTTACAACATCGGAGACTGTACTGCTTTTAAGGCAGAACTCTGAAAAATAGATCAGGGATTACAACTGGCTTGGACTATGGGAATAAAAAAGTTAATTCTTGAATGTGATTCAAAGGTTGTGATTGATATTATCAACAATCCCAGAAATCTAAAGAACCATCCAACTATACTCTTCAGGAACATTTTCAATTGGAAAAATAAGAATTGGAACCTTTTTTTTGTAAATATCTATAGAAAGGACAATAGATGTACTGATTGCCTTGTGCGTTGTGCGTAAAAGCTTAGAGTTGAATATTGACTTTTATTTTATTTTTTGAACACTCTTCCTATAGAGGTAGGGAGCATATTAGCTAATGATGATCAAGGGGTATCTTTGTCCCGTTTAATTTGTATTTAGGTATCTCTTTTTTGAGATAGTCCCCGTTTATTAACAAAAAAAAAATGTTAATAGATTAGACTTAGGTTCACTAATTAGTTTTATTGGCATATCAAGCTTCTCTGGCTTGTTAACAAATAAATAAATATATACATAATTTTTTATCATTAATAAAATTATTAGATATTTTAAATTTATTATATTTTATTATAAATACTTTTTTATATTTTAAATATTTTTAAAGTTTAAAACTTTTTGCAAACATTAAATTTGGTATATTACATATAAATAATTTTTAGGGTTAAGTACTTTTTTCGTCCCTAAGGTTTGAGGTCAAAATCAAAATCGTCCTCGACCTTTTTTTATTATTAAAATCATCCTCAACATTACAAAACGTTATAAAATCATCCTTTTATCCATAAATGATTTTTTTGGATAATTTTATCCTTAAACAAAAATAAAAAAAAAATCTTTACACCCTCATCGTTAACTTCACATCATCATCTTCTCCCTCTGCCTTTCTTCACCGCCATCACTACTGCCACCATAATCATCACCACTGCCATCATAACCAACAAACCATAACTTTCTTTCTCTCTATTACCCGTTCATAATCCTAAATTATTATCACCCACTCATTACTTCTAACACTTTTCTTTCAGCAACAACAACAGTCTCAAAATAAATCAATAGCAACATCCACAAAATAAATCAACAAAAATTTCAGATTAAACAATAACTCAAAAATCATCAATTCACAATTTTAGATCCAAAATCAGCAACAACAGAAACTAAAAAACTTAAAAAGAAAGAAATGATGTTTATGTTCTTTTAAAACAACAATTTCATGAAAACAACCCTCAATACAAGCAAATCAAGCATAATTTCATGCATTATTGTTAGATTGGTCTTAAATTTTTTTGAAAATTTAGCCATTAAGGGTATATTTGATGCAAATCGAAAACTTTTGGGACAAAATTGAAACAAAATAAAACTTAGGGGTATTTTTGAAACTTTTGCTAAACTTTAAGGACAAAAAGTATACTTTATCCTAAAAATAAAGTAAAATAAGTAACAACAAGGGCTGTGTTTAGTTTAGCGTTAGAAAGAAGAGAAGCACGTTTGAGTTCATTGAATACTTCCTCTTTATGTTTGGGTACTTTTTTAAACGTTCTTAACGTGCGTTTACAAGAAGCTAGAAATTGTACCTTCTGCGTTTAGAAAATCATATTAGGATTGAATTTATTTTTTTCTTATCAATCTTACCCTTTATTTTTTTTCTTGTAATCTCTTTAGTATTCAAATATTTTAAATATATAATTATATTTTTTTATTAAATTTTTACTTTTGATTTTGTATAAAAAAATTTATTTTTTGTTTGACTCTATTAAAATTTGTAAATGTAATTTTTGTATATTATTTTATTATTATAATTTTGTTATAATATAAATTATTAATCCCATTAAAAAAAACAAAGTAAATAAAAAATTAATTATAACTAAGAGTATTGAAAGTACTAAAAAATTATAAGTAATATGATATAATAAAGTATATTTTGATATATTTTTCATATATTATTTTTGCTTTTGATATAAAAATATATTTTGTTAATTTTTATATATTATTTTTATTTTAGTAAGTAAAATATTAATTTATTATAAAATTAATTAATAATATCTATTTAAATATCTAAATTAAAATGATAGAATAATATAAAAAATTTATTTAAGTTGATGTTTATTTTAGTAATTTTTTATCTAAAAGTAATTTTGAGTAGTGTAATCTAAATAATATTTACTTTACTATAATCCATTTTGATATAAAGATTACCAAACATAAATTACTTTAACACAAACTTACTTTTTATCAAAATCAAGTTTGCAAAATCAATTTTATGCAAACTCCCGTTTACAAACTGAAATCCAAACACACACAAGAAAATATAGAATTTTACTTTTTGTTCTGTAGTATAAAGATAATATAATAATATAATAAATTATAATATTTTGGTACAAAAGAACATAAAATTTAATAAAAAATGCTATTTATACGCTAAAATCCGCCACTAAAATCAACCACCAATGTAATTGTGTATAAATACATGTGTAGTTTAATTTATTTTTAACATGTATTTGTATTCTAGTATGTATTTTATACTGGTGACTGATTTTGGTGTACACGTAGCATAACTCAAACTTAATATTATTCTTTTCATTAGCTTTTTATCTTTTTATTTTAATTTTGTTCAAAATATTAATATCATGTACTTTTAACTTTTAACTTTTAAGATAAATGTAAAGATGTGACATTTTATATATTAGATAATTTAAAAAATTTATTATAGAAGTTAAGAATAAGAGAAAGAGTGTTTTTTAATTAATCTATTAAATATGAGTTATATCAAGTGATGATTAAGAAACATATTAGAACTCTAAATTTTAAATTTTTTTTTACTCTCTTTATACTGTGTTTCACTTTAACTAACTATTTTTTATAGATAGTATTTAAGTGACAAACAAAATAGTAAGAAGGTTTGTATTAGATTATGAAAATTAATATCATCCTTATAGTAGGATCGCATTATTTTAAAATATGCAAAATAAAATAATAAAATATAGTTTAATTAATTTACATAATAAAATAAACGTACAACTTATGTAATAGTAGTCAAATGTAAGAAGCAATGACAGTCTTTTATTCTAAGGACCTATATTAAATTACAACTTAACTTTATAATTATTAGTTAAAAACTTACAATAATGTACTATTTTTATTATATTAGTTAAAATAATACATTTTGATATTATTTTTTAGGATTACTGACATCAAATTTTGATAATTTGAGCAAAAATTTTGAATGCTTTATGTCGTACATTTTTTTAATAGAATAATAAGACAACTTAAAACACACATCAAGAAAAAACTATTGGTTTTATACATTTAGATATTCAAAAGACACAAAAACTAATTCTTTTAACAATACTTCAACGACTCAAAAAAGTTAACACAATAAATGATTATAGATCAAAGCTAAGTGATAGACAAGATTGAAAGTTGCGATAATGGTACTTGGTGATAATTAATTACGATTGGGTGAAGAGAAGGTGTGAGAAGAAGAAGAAAAAAGAGAAAGGAGAACAAGGCAATAATAGTGTGCCATAGAAAATAATAGTAAGAGAAAATAATAGTATATGATACAATAAGAAGATATAATAGAAGTATATTTTTTATCCATTAAAATTATGAAAATAAAATTAAAAAATAAAATATTTTTTTATCTATTAGAATTATGAATAAAGATAAAAAAATACTTTGAATATAAATTTTTATCTTTGCATTAAATTAAATACTGTTAAAAATAAATAAATAAACTTTATAATATTTATAAATAATTACTTTATAAATATTTATCTTGATTTTATTACACATAATAACTACGTAATAAATTTTTTAATATCTTATTTAATTTAAATTTATAATTTTTGAACGTCTTAAAAGTCAAATAACTAATAAAATTTTTATATTTATTTTTAAATATTTTTTTTAATTTAAAAGTCATTTTATCAAATTTATAATTAATTGAATTAATTGAATTTTTCCTACTATATTAAGGAAGCAATTTAATTGAATAATCTTGAAGCGTTTATATAGTTATTTTTATAGTCAATAAATCAGACAGTTTTTCAAGACTCAAAATGTTATTAATAAGAATATGTATGATAAATTAATTTTTTTTTTCAGGTACACAATTTTTATATTCTCCTATTTTATTTATTAATTATTTTTATAGTTTGATATTTAAAAATGAAAAAAATAAGCATTCTTAATTCTTGTGTTTTTTCATTATTTATAAAAAAATATGAAGACCTCTTCAAATTTAGATTTATATTTTGTCCTATCACTTAAAAAATATGAAGACAAATATAAATATCTATAACATTTAAATAAAAATTATCTTTTATAAATAACTAATATGTATTTTGATTTATATATAATTTTTTTGAATTAATATAATATTATTATCATTATTTTTTGAACTATATTTTATTTTTTAAAATTATATATATATATTAACGTCATGTTAATATTAAAATAATAAAAAATATTTATCTAATAAATTTAAAATATAAATAATATATTAACAAAAAATAAAATTAATTTTTTTAAAAACAATAAAAAACGCTGGTGCTTATAATCCCTCAACTCTTCCCTGGCACTCCTACCGCATGGTTCGATGCGATTGCGAGGAAGTTAGACATAGTGGGTATTAAAATACGAAATAAATCGTCACACGAAATTGCAGAAGTCAGCTGGGACCGTGGAACGTAATAATCCGGAAGCTGTCTTGGTCTTCTTTTTATAGTATAATTATAACGCAAGAAAAAGAAAGGCATATGCTGCGTTGAACGAATCCGAATAAGAGGACGGCACAGTTACCGCTAACCCTCATTACAGAGTGGGTGCTGCAATAAACACGTTCGAACACACTGATAAAGCTAAAGCTAATCCTCGTACCAGAATGGGTGCTGCGCTCACACATCCAAAAAGGCTACTAAAGTTACCGCTAATCCTCACACCAGAGTGGATGCTGCGGTGAAAACATCCAATAAGTTAGGTAAAGTTACTGCCAATCCTCATACCAGAGTGAATGCTGCAGTGAAAACATCGAAAAAAAAAGGCTAGTAAAGTTTCGGCCAATCCTCGTAGCAGAGTGGGTGCTGCGGTGAAGACATCCCATACCGCCAATCCTCATGGCAGAGTGGGTTCATCCAAAAGGCTCATAAAGTTACTGCTAATCCTCGTAGCAGTGTGGGTGCTACTAATCCTCATAGAAGAGTGGGTTCTGCACTGACACAATCACATCCGAAATGGCTCATAGAGTTATAGCTGGCAACCTCATACCACTTTGGTACTATGATGATTAATCGATCAGCAGCAAGTTCCTGGACAAATAATAATACATCTATTATATGTAGATTATATTTGTAACCTCGTTTCTTATCTCTGTCTTCTATATTGAGTTACTCTCTTCGATAAGTTTCTTTCTTTCTGGTAAGTGTGTTTACTGGGGGATCGAGCACAATTACTCTTCTCATATATCATATTTTAGTGTGCGTGCAATTTCAATTGTTTCTTTATTATTGTAGTGAAATGGATGAAAGTATCTACTTGAGTTCTTTATTAACTAGGTAGCGGTCACCCGATTTACACTAACGACGAGCTCTGAATTTTCTTCCTTTTTTTTTTTTCCCAATGTTGAAACTTTTTGTTGCGTTGTTCTCAGTTTCATGAATATAACAACATATATAAATGGTGCCTTCTCTCGGTTCTTCTGCAGGGGACTAGAATGAAATTTGGGGAGGGCCAAAGTTTAATCTCTCAATACAAAGAGATTAAAATAAAAATTTAAAAGAGATTAAACTAAAATTTATAAAAAAAAAATTGAAATTCAAGGGAGCCATTGCCTCCCTTTAACATATATATGAGAGGCTAGCTCCGCCTCTCCTTCTCTGGCAATGCTGGCTATGCCCAAAATAACCATATTAAATTTATATTAATATCAGTTATTAATATAAAATATATATTAAAAAATAAATATATATTAAAAATAAATTAAATAACATATGTATTTATAGATATTAGTGGTTAATTTTAACTGACCAACATTAAAGTCAATATTAAAAAAGCATATTTAACAAGCAGTACTTAAAAAAACAATATTTAACAAGCAACAAGCATAGCCTTCCCATTGGACTCCACCTCAGTTTTCTCTTAAAAAAAACTAGAAAAAGTAAAATTGAAATTGAAACCGACAATAATATAACATAGCCGAAGCTAAGAAACATTTCTCATATGAAAGTAGCTAGCCACTGGAACGAGCTGAATAATATGTCTGCATGATGGTAAGAACAAGCAGCACAATAGCTGCCACAACACCCATGAATTTCCACACCGTAGGGATATGCTCACTAATCAATATATGGTACCAATTGCTCCAATAGAACATGATAACTTCAAACATTCGCCTACAATTGTGCCAAGTAATTGTGGTGAATCCATGGAACACCTGTGTGACTCGTTTCACCCTATGTTCATTTAGGGTTACACATAACTCGCTATAACTCGAATCCATGTGCTCAACTCCCTTGGAAATGCTCCTAAACATTGTCAACAATTCTTCCTTGCTCATGTTGCTCTCATTCACTATCATTCCCTTCTTCTCAAGCCATCCAATGTCATGCTTACAACAAATCAAACCTCGGAAGAACAAGGCATAGGAAGTGTACTTGCATCTTATTCGAATCCTACTCTGCTCCCAAGCAATCAAATTTCGCCATCTCACTTCAGTGCTTTCCTTAATACGCAGAGGCGGGATCTCCAATACCGCGTCTTTCGTATTGAATCTTATGTCAAAGTCAAACTTATCCACAAAGCTACCGTTACGGTTACAGTTACAGTTACAGTTACCAACCGCCGGTATAATTGATATTCCCGCCGCTAGAAGCCTTGTAGCGCACTGCTTTAGTTCTTGACACGCTGGTCTCGCTCCCGTTTGGATTTGGTGGCCATGTTCGACGGTGGAGGAGTGCATCAAGTGAAGTATATGTGCCGTGCCGGAGTTGTTCTGCAAAGGGCCGGCCGGGTAACCGAAGGCTCTGCTTACCAAATTGGCAACTCGGTGATCATTTTCCATCTTACTGCCGTCACGGTACACCTTTCTGAATAACTTCTTGAGAACCACAAACGGGATTTGATTCTCCATCATTGTGATATCGTTCAGTACTGAAGCCACCTTCTTTTCCGTCTCAAAGAATGGATCATTTGCATACTTACTGGACCTCTCCTCCTGCCGCAAACTCATGTAATCGTCGAGCCGGAGGAGAAGTTCCAGCAGGAAGCATCCGTCTACAATCATTATCTTGGAAAGCTCATGGGTTTCTAGCTCCAAGTCTCCACCATAGCTTGCACAGATCACTGTGTCCAACTTTAGAATGTCGGCGCCACAGTTTATTAGCCTTGAACCTAATGACACGTTTTCTTCGGGACTTCCTTGGCGTTCAAGAAAGTTTTTGAGGTAACGCCATTTGGGTTCTTCCATCATTACCAGATGCCTGGTGGCTCCCCTATGCAGTGGCCCCACGGAAACGAGTTTTGGAACGTATGCGTCGCTTTTCGGTTCTCGAAGCTCGTCTTGGATCCGACAAATGCTGCATGCCTGAACCTCTCCATGATCTAAACAACCGACCATGAATTCAATTGGAACCATCCAGCTATAGTCACTTTCCATCTTGATTTGTTGTTGTGTTTTTCTCAGGAAAGAAGGAAAGAAGGGAACCATGGGATCGATATATGTGGTGTCTGGAACTAAAACCCAAGAATTGATCGAACGGGAAAAAGAACTGATAAAGCAAAGAGTTGACTTGAAAAAAAAAAGGAAGGAAAGAATTGAATTGATTACGCTGTGCCAATTGCCAAACTATGATTAAGCATATATATAGTTGTGCACTTGTGCTTTCGGGCTCTGCTTCGTCCTTAGGTCTTTTATAAGTATAGTTGTGGGAAAGATGGAAATTACCAAGAAATAACCACAAGTAGTGTTCTTTTATTTTCAGTTCTTCATTTCAACTTGCATTAAAAAATAAAAAATATAAACACTTCGTATCTTGTTTTAAATAAGTGGATGTAACCCAATTCTAAAAGTTAATTTATGAGATGAGAGATACTTCATATTTATAAATGTTTTAAAAATTTTATCCTTAAAAAATATGATACTTATAATAAAATTATTTGTCTCATCAAATTAAATATCTAACTAGCTATGAGTTAATAATGAGAAATTAGCTACTGTAGTTTAATTGTAGATAAAAGAATATGAATGCACATACCGTACTGAAAAGGTGTCAGAACTAAGTGTTTTGAATTGAAGAGAAGTGAACCAGAACTAAGAGAAAGAAGAGAATGATCGAGAAAGCAGAGGAAATAGTTTGTGGAAGAAGTTCGTGTGGCCAAATCTATTGCAGGATGTTATTACTAAAAAAATTATTTTTGGCAGTTAATTATTTTATTTTTAATAATAATAAAAATAATTATTAATATATTTATTGATAATTGGATATTATTAATTTTATGCTTTGTCACATTTGTTAGTAAATATTTTTTAATGGTCACAAAAATTATATAATTATTATTAAATATGTAATAATAACAACAAATATATGATTATTGCAAAAAATATGTTAAAGAAAACATATATGTTTTGTTTAACATATAATGATTGTTATGTGTGCAAATTTTTATAAATATGAGTGTAAATTATTGTTAATCAAATATTAATCTAAAATAATAATATTTAGAGTAAATATCTTTTTCAACCCCTATCCTTTTTAAAAATAGACAAGTCGTTCCCTAACGTTTGGAAAATGATAAATCAACCCATCTCTATCTCTTCTGTTAGACACTTAGACTCTTCTGTGGCTCTCTCCGTTTAAACTCGACGGAAAAAATTGACGTGTAACGGTGAGGTGGTGACTTGGCATGGACACATCATCTGACTTGGTTAGGACCATTTAGTCCCTACCCAGTCAGCAAAACGGCGTCGTTCTCAACAAGGGAGAGATGTGCGTTTTTGATGAGTCTCTCCCTCTCCCCCTTACATGTATCTTCAGTAACGAAATCACCCTCACTAGACACATAAAATTACACCTTAACCCTAAGAAAGCGAAACGTTTCCCTCCAAGGCAAGCTTACGGAGACTTCCAGCGAGGGCGTTGTTGACGGAGCCATTGACGATGCTACTATTAGTGTCGTTTAGTTAGTTGGCATCTTTCTGAGTTGGTTGTATTTTGTATATATTTTTTAATCTTATTTTGCTACCCTTAGTCACTACTGATAAAGTAAAAATAGTTTGATTATGATTAGTGTGGATGATTAGAGTAGTTATTTAATCATAAGTATTGCACATTTTTTTCTAGCAGATGTCATATGAAATTATCCCTGTTTTTCATCATGGGGGTTGGTTGGAAAGGGATTCCAATGGAGTATTGTACTATTTTGATGGACAAGTAGTTGAGACATTTTTTTCGTTAGACATGAATTATGTTAATTTCAAGGACTTAGTGAAAATGTTTAAAGATCTAGGATATACAAGCTACAAAGAGATTTATTGGTATGATGGTACTGCCTCTGACTTAGAGTCTGGATTGCATGTTCTTAAGGGGGATAAGGAGATTAACGAGATGTGTGACAAAAAGACGGAGGATGTGGAGTCTGATTTGCTGGTCATCTATTTTGAACACAATGTTAGCCAGTTGGATGTAATTCCAGAAGAGAAAACAATGGATGAAGTTGTTAGAGTTGACTCTTCTTCTTCTGACAATGGATATGAGACCACTGAAGATGAGCCTCACATATCCCCCCACCCGGATTTGAATCTATTAGCAGTAGTAGTGGTGAAGAAAGTAAGGCGGCCAAGAAGAAGCGTGTGAGGAAGAATAAGAAGGGTGGGCTGAGTTCCAAACACAAGTCTACTAAGAAGAAGATAGATGAAAAATCAAATACTCTTAAAAAGAAGACTAATGTGCCACATGGTGGAATTGATGATAAGGACTTGTCTCCTAGGACCAAGAAGAAGAAGGCAAAAATATATGTTGAAAGAGTTAGAAAATATATCTTATCTCAAGAAGGAAGATGTAATGGGCCAAAGAGTGGGCTTAATACCAAAAGAGGTAATAGACCAAGTGAGATGGATCCAACTCTAGAGGCAAGGGATATGGCCATTTTAGAGCTAGTTATTGAGGAGGTGGACTCAGACATGCATGGACAAGCCTTATGAATATGAATCTAAGGCATTTAACTCCCTCACTTCTAGTAAAAGGATGAGGATAGACCAAGATATCCTGATTT
Organism: Arachis ipaensis; assembly: GCF_059453495.1. Classification (NCBI taxonomy): domain Eukaryota; kingdom Viridiplantae; phylum Streptophyta; class Magnoliopsida; order Fabales; family Fabaceae; genus Arachis; species Arachis ipaensis. The sequence goes on from NC_142437.1 coordinate 108,666,924, forward strand.
TAATGAGAAAGCTGAATATGGTGAGATTGAATTTCAGATAGGACAACAGTTTACTACTATAGCACAGTTTTAAGCAAGCATTGAAAAACTACTTTGTCTTTAAGGGTAAGGAGCTGCAATATTTAAAGAATGAGCTTAAGAGAATTAGAGCTAGGTGTACTAAGGAGGATTGTCCCTGGCTTGTGTTTTATTCCTATAACAGCCAGAGTCTTTGCTATCAAATTAAGACACTCTATGGGAAGCACAACTGTGAAAGAAATTTGAGCAATAATATGACAAACAGAGCTTGAATCACAAGCAAACTGGTCAAGAGGCTACTAACTCAACCACTTATGACACCAAAGGAGGCCTTGGAGCATATGAAGCAGGGCTATAATGTCCATATAAACTACAAGATGATTACTAGAACTCTGAAGGTTGCTAGAGAAGAGACAATTGGAAATGAGCAAGAATAGTATGGAAAGCTTCATGACTACATGCATGAAATTCATAGAAGCAATCCGGATTCTACTGGAATGATTGATGTAATTCCACAACTAGAAGGACATCCACTTTTTAATAGACTATACATATCTCTTGACGCATGTAAGAAGGGCTTTAAGGTGGGTTGTTGGCCTCTAATTAGATTGGATGGTTGTTTCCTTAAAGGATACTTTAGTGGACATCTGCTATCTACTGTTGGACAGGATGCGAACAATCATTTTTTTGTTATAGGCTTTGCTGTGGTTGAATTTGAGAACACTAACTCCCGGAGATGGTTTTTGTCAATCTTGCAGATGATCTTGTACCAGTCATTGATCATGGATGGAACTTTATATCGGATCAACAAAAGGTATAAAGTTACTAAAATTGCAACTGTATGATTTTGTAAGCTTGGTTGGTTTTAAATTCATTTGTGTTGTTTGTATTTTTTTAAGGAATTGGCTAATGCCTTGGATGAAGTTATGCCAAAAGTGCACCATAAAAATTGTGTGCTTCACATCTGAAAAAATTTTATCAAGCACTTTAAATACAAGCAAACTAAGGGATTCGTCTGGAAGGCTGCTAAGAGCACAACAATGAGAGACTTTAGAAATTCAATGGAGCTTATAAAGAAAGTGAATAATGAACCCTACGAATATCTAAACAAGTTTGATCCGGCTACCTGGAGTAAGGTATATTTTAGTCACGGCCCTAAGGTGGACAAGATAACAAATAACATGTGCAAAGTGTGGAACGCAAAAATTGTGGAGTAAAGGATCAAACCAATTCTGAGTATGTGTGAAGAGTTTATATGCTACATTATTAAAAAGATGGCAGGGCATAAACACAGATTAAGCAAGTGCACTGGAAAACTGGCTCCAGTTCAACAATTAAGCCTGGATGAGTATGTTATACCAAAAAGCAATAAGTGGACTGCAGAATGGGTTGGGGATGATGCTAGAGTGTTGTTTGAAGTGCAAATATATAAAACTAGGGTTGCTGTCAATTTGCAGAGACAAACTTGTGCCTACAATATTTGACAACTAACAAGTTTACCCCCTACACTTTGTCTTTTAGTATAATTTGTGTGTATTTATCTGAAACAATATAACATGTTGTTCAATTGATTACTGTTAGGTCTATCTTGCAAATATGTAGTTGCTGCCATAGCAAGACTGAGGAGATAGAATTTAAGGCCAGAAGATTTTGCACATAAATGACTCACAATGGATGTCATAAGAGCTATTTATGGGGATTCAATCAAACCAGTTAACTCTGAAGAGTTCTGGGAGAAAACTAATAGACCCCGTCCTGAGGCACCAACATTAGGAGATCCTTGGAAGACCAACTAAAAAGAGGAGTGTTGATGTGGTGGCAGAGGCTCAGATGAAAGAACAAAGTCACAAAGTGAAGAAGGCCTTCCAGGTGACATGCAGTAAATGTGGACAGAAGGGCCACTATCATAGGATATGTAAGGCTTCGTTTGGTTACTGTCTTCAGAACATATAGACAAACACACAACTATACCAAAAGACATAGACACAGATACGCATAAAACTTTTAACGTGTTTGACATCAGTGTACAAGACACAACAATTTAATTCAAATATCCATTTTATCTTTATTAATTATCTACCATCATCTTCTACCAACATTAACGCTGCCGCCACCATAGCTTTCTACCACCACCACCACTGCCACCTGCAATTTTTTAACTTCATCGCAAAATACTATCTTCAACTTTCATTTATTCATCAGTTCAGCAATTCAATTTTCTCAATATAAAAAAATTGAAACAGGTTGAAATAAATAAAAAAAAACGAAAATGAGAAGACAAATCTAAAAAATGATCGACTACTATTTTGGAGTTTCTTGATTTTTTCGCCTTTCTTAATGAAATTGATTCAAGTAATAGTGGAGATGAACAGATTTGGGTAACACCTGATGAATGTAGACGAATAAATATGACCGAAGATGATGACCTATGGTGGTGATAGGTGCGACTGTGTGAAGAGAGAAAGAGAGAAGAGGATGAAAAAGAAAGAAGCGGCGTCAATGGTGGCGGTCTGTGACAGCGGTATGGAGGGACACAACAATGGAAGGAGAAGCAGAGTGATGGGTGTGGTGATGCGAAGAGAGAAAGAGAGGAGAGGCAATGGCTATGGCGGTCGTGTGGAGGAGCGACACAGCCATGGAAGAAGAAGGATGGAGGAAGGAACGTGGAGGTTGGAAGGATTTTGGGGTTACAAATACAAAATAGAAAAGATAATAAGAGAGAAAAAGGGGAATTAGGGTTAGATTAATTAGGGACATAGTTGAAATTTAAAAAAAAAGGGATAAAAATGTAAAATTTTGTGTCTTATAAATTGTGTCTCAATATCTCAGCTCAATAGAGAGACACTAAAAACATGTATTTTGTGTATACTTGTGTACCACCGTGTCCATCATAAATTTATGTCTCAACAAACAAACGGTGAACATGTGCCACCGTGTCCATGTCTTTAGTGTCTAGAGACACCAACCTAATGCACGCTAAAGGTGCACTAGCGAACCCAAATTGGCAACCAAAGAAAAAAAGTCAAAGCAATAACCAAGTAGAAAACAATCAGCACCTACTGCTACAAATCAGAACCCAGAATATGTCAAGTTATAATATTGGTAATTCAATCTCTATGTGAACAATTTTATGCCTAATTGATGCTAAATGTTTGTATAATATTTTTTGTATTGCATAGATTTTGGATGGAGTTGAACCAAATGTAAGCAATAGTGTAACTGTGGCACCCCTAGACCCAGTGGTATCTTCCTTTTGAAATTTGTATTAGGTATTTTTGTTGTGTTTGAAATTGATATGGACTAAATTAAAACTGAAACAAACTTTTTTAATTGTAATTAACAGGCAAAAACAAAAAAAAAATAAAAAAAAGTTCCCAAAATCAGGAGCACATCCACACTAATCCAAGAACCAAGAGTGGAGATCTAACTCTCATGGTCTGCACTACTACAATCAGATGTCTCTTTTAATTGTCAAAGAATTTTTGCCTACTATATCAAACTGAAATATGTTTTTATGTTTTGCTTTAGGGAATGGATGTCACTGCTCCCTTTAGTGCCAACTAACTCAAATTCTCTCAACCAAAAAATACAATCCAGAGCTAAATAAACAATCACTAAGAGCAACAACACAAGATCACTAACTCAGGAGCAACAACACACTAATACTAAAACTGGTTCAGAAACTGCAACAACCTTTAAATTTATTCCCACGCCAGACCTGAATGCACCTTCTGGATTCAAGGCAACATATGGCTTAAGGCCATCAAAGAAGAAATGACAGATTCATATCCATGGTTACTGTCATAGGATTGGTGTGTTTTGTTTTGTTTTGTTTTTTTTTTTTGTTATTATGCGTCTTGGATATATTAAAGGTTGAGATCCTTTTGTTTAATGACTTGGAATATGTAATAGACTTCTAGTTATCTTTTGTTTAGGTGTGGGCATTTAGTTCTAGAACATGTTTTCTTATTTTCAACTGATACATCAGCAGACTAAACTATGCCTATGTGCATAGCATTATAAATGAAATTCCTCTGCTTTTTTGGATATATATTAAACTGTACAGAGTTTCATAGATCCATAATTCTTACACAAAATTAGATTATCATTAATGCAATAAAATCACAATCCATCTATATAGAACATGGTAACTATAGATCCAACATGCCATATATTAATCCTAACCATACATCACATATTGCAATAAAATATAATTTATGTTCTAGACTACAACATACTTTACTGCTGCTAATACAATTAACATGGCTAGCATGACAGAGATTATGAACTGAATACTCTATTTCTTTGATTTTTCTTCAATTGCCAAATCAACCTTGTGCTCCAATTGCTCCAATCTGTTCTTTAACATCGTCATTCTTCCTTCAACATCAATATCTTCCTCATATGCAGAATGATAAGAATCAGCTCATCCAGCCATATGAAATAGTTGCAGTGAGGTCGTTCTGTCTACAATTGCAGTTATTATGAAGATAATTGTTAACGCATAAAAGCAAATTGAATCTGATAATCAAACATGGAGGTACACTTACACGATAATAGCAACAACTGAGGAAGATCCTTGCATAATCGCATAACTTCTATACTTGCATTTAGAGTGTTGAAACTTCACCTTCTTCCCTCCACTAACATTATTCGAACCCATCCTAACCTTCCTCCAACCACGACGTGTGTGAGAGGTTGAAAATTGCTCTGTATCACTCATGATTACTACTTGAGTTAGGGTTGGAAAAGGGAGAGAAGAGGGAGACTCATAAAAAACGTGCATCTCTCCCTTGCTGAAAACGACGCCATTTTGTTGATTGGGTAGGGACTAAATGGTCCTAACCAACTCAGATGATGTGTCTAAGTCAAGTCACCACCTCACCATTATATGTTAGTTTTTTTCGTCGAATTTAAAGGAAGAGAGCTACGGAAAGATCGAAGTGTCTACCAAAAAAATTAAACAAAAGCTGATTTATCATTTTCTAAACGTTAGGACACGGCTTACCTATTTTTAAAAAAGAGCGGACCATAAAAAATATTTACTCTAATATTTATTAGACATATCACATATGGCATCCCTGAAATAATATATCCGAAAGCCATTTAATTTTTTCTTTGTTATATTTAATGAGAAAATTATTTCATTAGTGAAAGCTTCTATACTTTTACGAACTTACTCAATGATATGTTCAGAGTTCACATGAAATTTTGGTCAAACATTCCATCACATGCATAAGGTATATGCAGTTGACAAAACTGAATTTGATTAATGTTTCATTCTAACACATGTTTATTATGAGTTATTTTCATTTGAGGTTTATTGACTTTGATTTTGATATTAATTCCTCCGATCCATTCGAAACTATCTTGGGTGATGTGAAGTAGTGAGAAAGTTAAATGCATGAATGAAAAAAAAGGAAGTCAATGAGGTGGGAATGAAGAATAAGGAAGGAAAAGAGCGAGGAAGAAGGAAATGCCAGATGAAGAAGTGAAGAGTGGGCGAGATAAAGAAGGGAAAAAGCACGCGCTTAATTAAAAGTTTAGGGCGATTTAAAAATCGGACCCTCTAATTTTTAGAAACAAAAATTAAATTATATAATTTATAAATTAGTAATGTTAAGGATTAACAACTCAATGAATTATAGATTAAATAGCATAATATTTTATATTCATCTAAGAAGTTAGATTCAAGTAAAAAAATATTAAATATTAACACATTTTGTGATTTGTAACCATCAATTAACTATCATTAGTATTTTAATAAAAGTGCTGATCCTTAAAATTTTTTTTAAATAATAAATTATATATAAAATTATTTTTATAATAACATAAGAAAACGATTTTATTTTATTGTTATAAATTATTAAAAAATCTAACTTCAACAATAATTTATGTAATGGCTTTAAGGCATAGTAAATTTTGATATTACTAAAACTTATATTTAGTTTAAGATAAATATTTGACATTTTTGTGTTATTATAATTGCTTAGGTTATCTAAAGATAAAAGAGCTTATTACAGAAAACAAAAACATGGAGCACACACGTGACTGAATAATAATAATAGAAGATTAATATTTTTTATATTATTAAAATTTAAAATTTAATATTTAGAGTTTAAAATTTAATACTTAAAATATAGAATGATATTAAATTTTAAATAGTAAAAATTATTTTTATATAAAAAATTTAGAGAAGAGTTAAAAATTTATAAAAAGAATTATTAATTTAATATCTTAAAAATTTGAGTTAAAAGTAGTATTTTATCTTATATTCTTTCATTTGGTTCGTTTTTAAAATCTCTTTCAAAATAAGAACTCTCTATAGGGGCTCAAAATTAAATGATTGACTAAAAAATAACAAATTTTATTGACATCTTATTAAATACAACACACAATGCATTGAGGGAAGTTACGTATTGATGGCAGGACGGGGCTAGCCAGTTTTGTCAACCCTACCGATTTTATTTCCATGTGATTCCAAGGAAGTTACATATATTTGCTATTAAAATATGAAATCATGACGTCAAAAGGTAGAAGAGAGTTGGAGACGCAATAATGCTGAATTTGTCTTTAGTCTTCTTTTTATAGTATAATATACAAGTTAATAATAACAAAGGGGCCTGAAAAAATTAGCTAACGCGTTAACTGGAGTTGGAGTGTGTATATATATATATATATATATGAAGTTCCACTTACATAAAGAAGCCTGCAACTCCAGTCCCATATTCATTATGTATTCCGCAATTTCTTCAATCTATAATTCCCTTTCAAGGATGGTCAATCCGTATGGGAATACGCAAGAGAATACGAATACGGGAGCCGGGGTGACTGCTGCGAACGCATCCGAAAAACATGACGGTACTGTTACCGCAAACCCTCATACCAGAGTGGGTTCTGCGGTATTCGCATCTGCAAAGGAGGACTTTACTGTTACTGCTAACCCTCGTAACAGAGTGCGTGCTGCGGTAAACTCACCCTGGATGCGAGATGATGTTACTGTTAATCCTCATACCAAAGTGGCTGATGCTGTATTTGCATCCGTAAAAGAAGACGTTACTGTTACTGCTAACCCTCGTAACAGGGTGGGTGCTGCGGTAAACTCACCCTGGATGCGATGAATAGTGGGTTATGCAGATTGTTAATGTTACTGCTAACCCTCATGCCATATGCTATGATTAATCTATCAGCAACAAGTTCCTAACCAAACAGCGTGCAGATCTTCACGGATCTGGACCTACCTTATATAAATAATAAAGCATCTATTATATATATATATATATCAGATCTGTATCCTCGTTTCTGATATCCTCTGTCTTCTATATATTGAGTTATTCTTTGATTGTTAATTAGTTGTTTGTTTTTCTTTCTTTTTTTCTGGAGAGCGTGTTTAGTGGGGGGTCTAGAACAATTACTCTTCCCATATTTCATTTGTTTCTTTATTATTGGAGTGAAATGGATGGATGCTTTATATATACTTCTTGAGTTCTTTTATTAACTGTTTAGTAGTCACTAGTCAACCGATTGACGACTGATAATGAGCTCTCAATTTTGTTCTTTTGTTTGAATGTCAAGTATTTATGAAATCATATATGGTAAAAATTAATTTTAGACAGATTTGTCACATCAATATGTTTAATCTTAACTCAATTTAAATTTTATATTATTTTTAATTATTTTAAAATAAAAATAATAGATTTACTTAATTAATAATTATGTATCATATTTAAAAAATATTATACATATTAGTTAAAAAAATTAAAATATTATTTAGTTAACCATAAGAATAATAAAAAAAAGTACATTACATACATGCTTGAGCCATTACATATTTTGATTCATTCGATTTAGAAAAAAAAAATTCCAATAAAAAAATTTAGAATTTTGTAAATGTAAAAACTTAGAATTTTTATGAGGAGAAATTAAAATTTTATAAATAATTAAAAAATAACTTATATTAAACTTGATTTGCATCTATTTTTCTACTAAATTAATAATGGGATAATAAAATGCATGTAAAAGTACAGCTAATTACATTTTATTTATACAGATGATTACATTTTATTTATTTTGATTGAGCTTATGTTACAATAATAACATTCAAATGTTCATTTAATGAGTTATACAAGTAATAATATTTAATTGATTTTTTATTAAAATAATATTATCTCTTTTTATTGAAACTTATCTTATTTTAAATATTGTATCTGTCTCATTTCAAATATTATATCTGTAAGGAAAAGGCTAGGGCCAGCAACTTTATTAAATTCTGGCCGGCATGTAACCAGTAAAGAAAAGTGAGCCATTGGATGAAATCTCACACCAATCTCATACCATTAAAACCATCATTAATGAATATTTAATGACTATAAATCACAAAAGTTGCTGTCCCGTAGCATTCCTCTACAATTTTTGTCTGATTTCAAATATTGTATCAGTAAATTTTAGTTTTATATCATTTTCAGTTGTTGACTTGTTTTGAAGCTCATCTCGGATCCGACAAACTGCATTATGCCTGAAACTCTCCATGATCTAGAGAACCCACCATGAATTCATTGGAACCATCCAGCTATAGTCACTTTCCATCTTGATTTGTTCTTGTTGCTGTTGTGTTTTTCTCAAGAAAGAAGGAAAGAAAGGAACCATGCATGGTTTCGATATATGTGGTGTCTGGAGCTAAAACCCAAGAATTTATCGAATGAAAAAAAAGGAAATAAAAATTAATAAAGCAAAGAGTTTAACTAAGAAAAAAAAAATTGAGCTGATGATGCTGGGCTAAACTATAATTAAGCATATATATAGATGTACACTCGTGCTTTCGGACTCTCCATTTTAAAAACATTAACTAATTTATAATATATTTTGTGTATACATAGTATTTTTTAATTAAATTAACTCGCATGGATATTGGAAAGTAGTGCTGATGCGTCATTGTTTTTTAATTTAAATTTTTCTCAATTGGAGTAAGTTGTAAAAAGGATAGAGTATTTTGGGTGGTGTGTGTCTAATTTCTTCTTCTTTTAACACAATTTTATAGCTAAATTAACACATACAGTTCTCATTGCTGCTGTATTGTCTTGATCTTTTGAAAATTTTGGGGTTAATAGGTGTCAAATCGGCTTCCATTCTAATAGATTGGATAGTGCCATCAGATTATATCATAATAACAACTCTTTTTTTTTTTAATTTATTTTTTATTATTATTTAGTTAGACGATTTATCTATCTTACTACTACAAAACCAGATATTATGATATCTCCAATTCAAATTCATTTTCAAGCCGCAAAACAAGTATTAAGATATTTAAATAATAGTCTTGAAAAAAAATTTTCTCCCTAAATATTCTGAACTTTAAATTTTTTATTTTAGTGACTTCAATTGAGTAGGATATCCTAACACTCGTGAATTCCTAACTGAGTATTATTTGTTTTTGGATAATTCTTTAATTTCTTGGAGAACCAAGAAATAAATGTCTAATCCTCTTGTAAATACAATTTGTGAACTTTAATGAATATTTAACATGTTGAAATTTTTTCATATCTCTTTGGTTTGGTCACCTATCTTGTATTATGACAATCAAAGCACTTTTTATATTGCAATAAATTCTATTTTTTATAAACGAACTAAACATCTAGAAGTTGATTATCACTTGGTCCGACAAAAAACTCAAATTGAGGTCGTGAAGCTTCTACTCATTCCTTTTTTTGGACAATTACCTGACATTTTTATCCAACTATTATCTCCTCATCAATTTCATCTCAATTTCAATAAACTTGGTGTTATGGATATTTTTCATCTTCCAACTTGCGAGGCTGTATCAAATAAGCCTTCCACACCAGCCTATAACAGGGACAATAATTTCTCACAGCCCTACATCGTATATCCTATGGAATAAATGAATTTCTCCTTTCTCCTGTCACACTTTTTAGCATTTTCTTTTTTTCTTTTTAAAAACAAATTAGTTATGCTAAATCACTTATTGACCGCTAATAGAATCATATAAAGATTATATGAAAATTTTATTATTATTATTTTTTGGCATTCACAGACAATGATGTATATATAAATGGTACTGTCTGTGGTGACTGATGCATATTGATGATTAAGGTGGCCATAACGTGTAAACCAATGCAGGAAGGACATCTGTGATGTTTGAATATATACGGTGGAGATTGACTCTTCTAATGACATAGTAACTCCACTAATTAAATGCAGTAAATCATTTGGCGCATAAAGTTAGAGTAATTAACATAAAAAAAATTGATAATGCAATTTCGTGGGAAAATTGATAAAGATTGGTTATGGGTACAATGATTGGAGAACTAGGGTTCAGTTGAGATTGGGGGTTTAGTATTAGAGGGCTAACTCCCAATGCGCGGCTGGTGAGTGTGTTAGTGAGAGGAGAAACAACTAATTAGTGAAAAAAACTTCTAATAACCTAGTATTTTTAATTTTTTTCCCTTTATAGTCATTTACGTATTTTAACTTACTAGATTTAAAGAAAACAAAAAAACATGTTTTGGGATCATGGATAGGAATAATTTCACTAACTCTTTTCCTTTCATCTCACTCAATGGTTCCTAATCCTAATCAAGATAACCAATAACATTTCTTTTCTGTGAGGCGCTCCCTCTATCAATTAATGGTGGTCGCTGTAGGATGACAGAATAGAGTAGAATGCTAGTGAGCCATTGAATGCTGCTGCCATAGAAACGGATTGCTCTTTATCTGTACCAATACTTCTTTTCCCGTTCTTCTCTATTGATAGGAGGAGAGAAATGCTAGATTGCTTGCTCTAGGTCTTGCAGTTGGATGATTATGTCTTTCTTCAATTTTCTGTTAAATGATTCTACCTCTCTCCTAGTATTCGAAGTTTCACCGGTGGTAATATGCATCTGTTTTCAATTGGCATCAAAACTCTTATCATCAATCTTCTCGATGTGCTCTTCAAAAACCTAGATGCAATATTGGCCAGGGAACCAAAAACTAATTTTTAATTTACATTTTTTTTATTCAGAGACCCATCTCATCTTGACATGGTTTTTGTCCATGCAATCTAAAGGCCACATGAAATATTTAATTTTATTTTCGGACTCAAAATAACTATACTGTCAATGCGATAAAATTTAACAAGTTATCGTATTTAGCTATGTTTAATCTTCTTCAATGCTGACATTAAAAATTCTAATGCTTAAATAGATATGCCACATATCATTCATTAATTCATTAGTTAAAACATCACTACCTTTAGATATGACAATCCTAACTACCAGAACTTACCTATATAAATATATTCATTCCTTATAATATCAGTGAATAGAATATACAGAAAACATCTTTCTTCACCTTTGTTTTTTCTTGTCTTTCAATTTAAAGCTTTATTAACCCTGCTCTATCCAATTCGATCATATAATATGTTCAGAATTCACATGAATTTATGTTCACACATACACCACATCACATGCATAAGGTATATGTGCATAAGATATATACAGTTGACAAAAATGAATTAGATTAATGTTTCATCTAAACACACGTTTATTATGAGACATTTGCATTTGAAGTTTGTTGACTTTGATTTTGATTTTAAAGTTTATCTTGGGTGATGTGAAGGAGAGAGAAAGTGCAATGCATGAATGTACCATTCACAATAAATAGGATAGGTAGAATCTACTTTAGTTCTATTTGCGGGTTAAAATTTTTTTAAATATTTTATTCTATTTTATCGATAGATTCAGAATTCTTGAACTTTAATTCTATCCACATTTAAAAGTTCTAAATCCTATTTTACCTAATTCTATCTGTAGAAAAATAAAAAAATTTTAAATAAATATAAAATTTAATCATTCTAAATTTAATACATATTAATAAAATAAATAATAAAAAACTAAATTTAAATTAAAATTAAAAACAATAAAATTTTAAAAAAATTAATATAAAATTATAAATAATATGATAATAAATTAATTTAATAATTATTTTAATTTTTTATAAAAAAAAAGTATAAATTTAATATTTATATATTTTTTTACTATACACATCACTTTTACATATATATTATATAATATATTAAGAATACAGATAAAATAAAATAGGATATATCTTAAATCTATATCCTATTCTACCAGCAGATAAAGTTGCACCGCACTCTACTTTACTTACATGAGTTGGTTCAAATTAAATACATGCAAGTAGAATATATATAATATATTGCGTCCTACATGAATAGCTAAAAAGGAAGGAAAAGAATAAGGAAAAAGGAAGGACTACGGGAAGAAGTGATGAGTAAGCGAGGAAGAAGGAAAAAAAGCACGTGATTAAAAATTTAGGGGGTTGAAGTGGTAGATAAGTAGTTGTTTGCCAAACGTTGCTGACATCATAGAATTTCTTGTGATGATGTCAAGATTAACAAGCTGTGCTTCTTACCTTTTTTTTGTAACAAGTAGTTTGATGAACTAGCGTTGACCCGGATCTAGTTATTATTCTGTAATAAAGAAAACGGTAATTACGGTTGATTTTGTATAGATAACACTTAACAGCTAGTGCACGGTTGTCTTCGTATTGATAACAGCTGCTGCTGACTTTATATGTTCGTATGAACTCGCTTACTAATAAGTAGGCATGGTAACTGGTAAGATATAGTAGGGGTTAAATTCTATTATAATTTTATTGAATTTTGTTATATATTTAAATATTTTTATTAACTAAATTTAATTAAATTAACTTAAATCCAATAAAAATAGTTTGTAGACATTAGCATAAAATTATACACTTTTTTTTTAATGTTAAAAATAGGGTTGACTACCAAAAACGTCGTCAAATTATTCAAATTCGACGTGTCAAGGACTAATTCGTCGTAGGTTGTTGCATACACAAGGCGGGATTCGAACCCCTGACACTTGCTTAAACGGACTAGTGAGCTAACAAAGACCAACCCAACTTGATTTGTACCCAAATTTTACTATCGGTAAAAATGCTTTCAAATAATTTAAAAATACAACAAAAATACCCAACAGTAAATATATATTTTCAAAAAATACCTTATAAATTAAATTTTGATGTGATTTTTTGTAAGCATAATTAAAAAAATAAGATATTATTATTCTTAAAATTTGGTAATTTTTTTTAAGTATATATTTTTTTGTGATTTTTTAAAAGTATTATTAGTTGTCAACAAAAAAATTACAAAAAAAAAAAAATGTATACTTAACGAAAAAGTACCAAATTTTAAGGATAATAATATCTCATATTTTTAATCATGATTATAAAAAATTGTATCAAAATTCAATCTCTAATGTATTTTTGAGAAATACATATTTAATGTTAGATAATCTTGCAAAAAAAAACTAACATTAAATATGTATTTATCAAAAAATACATTAGAGATTAAATTTTGATGCGATTTTTTTTAAGCATGATTAAAAAAATAAGATATTATTATTCTTAAAATTTGGTAATTTTTTGTTAAGTATATATTGTTTTGTGATTTTTTAAATGTATTATTGGTTGTTAACAAAAAAAATTATAAAACAATATATAAAAAATTACCAAATTTTAAGTATAATAATATCTTATTTTTATAATCATACTTGCAAAAAATTGCATCAAAATTCAATCTCTAAAGTATTTTTTGAAAATATATATTTACTGTTGGGTATTTTTGTTTTGTTTTAAAATTATTTAAAGGTATTTTTTGTCGATAGTAAAATTTAAATATATTTTTGTCAGTGTTCGAATAATTTGAGGGCATTTTTAGTAGTTAACCCGTTAAAAATAACATAAAAATTTTTAACCGTAACACAAAAATTTTTAATTTTGACACATATTTTAATTATGACATCAAAATTGTTTTAAATTCTGAATTTGATACTGTAGTTTTTTTTTCTTCTTATTTTTTTCTTTTTTATTCATGCAGAATTTTTGTATTTTATTTATAAAATTATGTGTTTTTCTTCAAAAGTTTTTTGTGTTTATTATAAAAAGGATAATAAAAAAAACAAAAAGTTGCATAATTTTTTTTATTTTTTTCTGTGTTTAATTTATTTATTTATTTTTTTGTTTTAATTCTTCTTAAATGTTGAAACAATAAGAATTATAAAGTATAAAATAAGAACAACTATAAAAACAAGAAGAAAGAGGATGATGAATTGTTTGAAAAAAAATATAAAACAAAAAGATATCATCAAAATTTTTTAATCGTGATATAAAAATTTTTTAATTTTAACACTAAATTTTCTTAAACATGAACAGTTTTTTCTTATTATTTTTTGGAAGACAAAAATAACAACGGCGTTAAAGAAAAAGGAAGATGATGATAACGATAATGATAATGAAAATGAAGGAAGGAAAAGAAAAAGTAGAAGAAGTGGAAGCAATAATAATGATAACATAAAATTTTGAATTGGTTAGACTTAATTAAAAAAAAAATTAATTATTGTCTAACATTTCTAAATTTTATTTGTAGGTGCAAACTTTTCTTAAAATTTTATTTTATCTTATTTACAAATTTATATTTTATCTGCACTCTAAATTATTCTATCCAACCTTACTCAATTCTATCCACAAAAATAAATTTATTTTAAATAAAATTATAATATTTAATTCTTTTAGTATTATAAATATATTAATAATATATAAATTATAAAATTAAGTTCGTGTTAAAACTAAAAACAACACCGTCATCATCAAATTTATTTAAAATTACAAAATTGATGTGTTATTATCAAATTTATTTGTGTGTTTTTAAACATGCTATTATATATTAAAAGTGTGCAGTGATGGATCCAAAAAATTTGTAGAATGGAGACAAAAATATATATCCTAAAATAAATTTTGTTGAAAATTGTTAATTATATTAAAAATATAATAAAAATATAAAAATTAAAAAGAGTTAGTAAACACTTTTATTTTTAAAATATTATTTATTATATATAATTTATAAAAAAATATTTTTTATTTCTAAAATTTGAACTTAAAATATTTTAATTAAATTATAAATAATTTATCATGCTAACTAATTTTATTTTTATTTATATATATATATATATATATATATATATATATATTTAATAATAAAAAAACTAAATCAATTGACACGTTAGCGCCTATTAATCACTACAAGAGAACCGACACTTAGCAGCGGTGAATTGCCTGCGTCTCACCAGACCGCCGCAAAATGATGGAGAAGCCGCGGTTCTTGCAGCGGATTGTGTCCGTCAAAGACCAGCCAGAATAGCTGCGATTTTGTGCCTCAACCGCTCCAAATTACATAAAGCTCAAATTAACAAAAGACCCAAAATTGGAGGAAGCCAGAACCACTTTTTCTCGTTTATGCGCGAACCCAAAAGGGGCAAAGGCGCCAATAACCAGGTCCAAGGCTCACTCCCGCGGTATACATTCAGTCGATCAGCTGCAGCCGCTACATCATTCCAGATCACAGATCTGCTCAAGTTGCCGCATATCTCCCGCACGCAAAAGGAAGGTGGAAAGGCACGTCTGTTGTTCGTCCCTCTTCCGTGCACGTCCCGATGTCGTCGCGTGGCTTTCCAACCGCCCCAGTGTCGTCATCCTCAACCTTCCTCCCGTACCCTGTTGTGCGCCGCTCGAACGCACCCTCTCTCCGTGTCCTGGTTGGCTTTCTCCCCCTTTTCTTGTTATTCCAATTTCATCTTTTATCCTCGTACCTTTATTTAAATTGAATAATTTTGATTGTAGATCGAATCTATTTGCACCAATTTAGTTTAATTGATTGTTCCTAGTTCGGTTCCTAATTTGGTTCGAACCCTAGTCCCAATGTAATTATTCCCAATTCCTTGCTGAAAAATATATGGATGATAACTACTGCATTGTGGGAATGGATGTTAGGCTAGCTGTATAGTTTGAATTGATAATCAAAATCACCCAAAGCCATGTAATTAGTACTAATTATCCAAGAGCACTCACAGAATTTTTCTCTGTGCTAGGTCAATGTAGCAAGAAACCAAGTCAGAAATTTTTACTAGAAAAGATACAAAAAAATAATAAAGAATGAGAGAATTATAAAACAGAGTTATGTGTTCTCTTTTTTTTCCCTACTGATTGTGTTTTCAGTCACATGAAACTGTTAGATACAACCATGATTGGGTTGAATTAATTGTTAAAATGCATAAGATTTGCAATGAGCTATATCTAAATGTGATCTAATATCTAAGATCATGTGTGAACTTTGTTAACATTTGTAGCAAAATTCCACCATGGCTAAATTTATGTATATATGTAAGTGTGTTTTTCTTGTATGCAGTGTGACTTTGAATTGTGTCCACATAACTATAATTCTGGCTGTGAATTGAGTATATTTTTCTGCAATTTTTAGCTTAAAATATAACATTCTTAGTTATACTAAGACAAAAATTAATTTCATAGAGAATTTAAAAGTAAATATGCTTTTACATACACTGATATAGAATAATAAATCTCATAAAAACAGAATAAGCAAAACTAAAACTAGACCAATAATCTCCTTAGAGAAATCTTAAAAACATTGCATGCATAGATAGACAAATTTCACCTCTCTTTTTTGCTTTGCAACTAAATATTATTTAATCTAACTCATTCTCTAAGTTGTGAATTATACCAATGATAATCATGATGATTCAGAATGTTTGAAACTTTTCCAAATATTAATAGCTTTATGCTATATATACTTGTTTGTAAGAAGTATTCCATTTATGTTTTTTAAACATTTTCAATTATATTCCAAAAATGTCTTCTTAAATTGACTTGAGCTACTGCTGTTTTTTTTTTTTTTTTTTGTCGAACAAGGAATTTAAACTTAAAAAATGACATATATTTTAAATATTTTTTTTAAAAGAATGGCAGAGATATATAAATGGATATATATCTCCAATATATTCCCTTTAAATATTTAAATACCCATAGTAAAACAAATTATAGCTAGTGTATACAAATATGTTACTTGATTTGTATTGCTCCAGCCCACTATGGTCCCAAATAAGAACCTCACTATTGATGAAGTTCTAGATAAATGTTCATAAATTGTTAAAATTCTAGGCATATAATTTTTTTTTTAAAATACAGAATAAGAAGTCATTAACACTTTTTTATCATTTAAAAAATTCCTTCTTATGAATTATAGAGAAACTCCGTTTAACCATAATTGCTATGGGAAGTTGATGGGGGTGAGCAGAGAATCATCATTACAATAATGAAATGCTTTCAAAAGGAGAGATAAGGTCAAACTAGTTGGTAGCATAAGAAGTCATAATAGTGAGTGAGTGACTTGAAGGGTTGGCATGCCTAGAAACCTACAATATACTATGAGTCAATGTGCATAGCTGCTTCAGTGTTCTAGTATCATATGCCCTCTCTAATGACGGTTCTTTCTGTAATTAGATGGAATTTATTTAATTATTTCAATAAAAAAATAGAACCAATTTAGAAAGGACAAAAGAGTTATGGCTTACTCTTAGTTTGATTTCTCTGATCTTTTTCCTTGCATTTGCTAATTGCCTAGAATTCTTGAAACAGTTTATAAGTTTCCATTTAATCTCCTTTGTTGTCATATTCATTAGAGAATTCTATGATGATGGTGCTTCCTAAACACACAATGATAATACTAATAACGAATAGAAGAAAATATTGATACACAGATGAAATTTATGTGACTATTGACTAACATTATTGGTATTCTTGGACTGTATCAAAGTTAGAACACATTATGATTTCCTGACTGAACAAGCTCTTTTTCTATTTCTTTGTATCAAGCGATTAAGACAATTTTGACTGTCCTGTTTCATTTAGATGTACTTTATAAATTTTATTTTTCCTTCCTCAAGAAGGACAGATTTCCTAAATATACTTTGATGACCACATCTTTTCTTTTTCCAAGTCTTTATCCTTATAATTATTTCAGTGCATGATTTTCAGGCATTTGTTACCCTGCATGTGCATTGAGTATTTAGTTTTAATTTCATGCATCACAAGAGAGAATATATGCAGTTGGGTTAATGATATTTCTTAGTCTAATTTCAGGCTACTGTTTGGTCCTTCAAATGTATAGTTTGTTAACTAAACCAGTCAAATCCAATTACATCACCTGTTGCATAACTTTAGGCAATGTGTTACTTTAAAGTGCGTGAAATTGAGAATATTCATTTTCTCCTTGTTGCATGATGATGATGCAAGCATTTCAGATAGTGTTGGAAAACTTTGTGGGAGTGAATCTTGAATGCGCAAAGCCAGGTTACGATTGGTC
Organism: Arachis ipaensis; assembly: GCF_059453495.1. Classification (NCBI taxonomy): domain Eukaryota; kingdom Viridiplantae; phylum Streptophyta; class Magnoliopsida; order Fabales; family Fabaceae; genus Arachis; species Arachis ipaensis. The sequence continues at coordinate 108,685,195 of NC_142437.1, forward strand.
CTTGTACTTTTATGTAGCATGTATATGCATTTGTGAAAAACAGTTATCCAATTTTGAGGTTTATACTTAATCCTTCTTTTGTTGGTGGAAATAAATATCCTTTTAACTTATATTGCATTATTTTTTAAGCAACAGTATCTATCCTTTTTACTGGAAAAAAAATGCATATTTGAGTTGGATCATCTTATACTACTATCTATCCATAATGTTTAAGGGTGCAAGTTATTGCTAAATTGTGCAAGTAAAATATGGCTTACTTGTGGTTTCTCTTGTTATACTGTGTGGCCTTATCTAGTAGGACTAGCTGAGCAATCTTGAATGCTACAAAGAATAGAGTCTTACATGCAATTATGAACTTCGCATTTACATATGTGATCTTTCTGCTATAGAATAACAAAGACAGGGAAGATTAGTTAGTTTAGCATTTCAAAAAATTTTGATACTTTTATGTTGGGTGTTTCCAAGCATAAAACTATCCTCCATGTTATCTAATTTATCCTTTTGATGCACTTATTTATAGTTCTATATTGTATATTTATAGTATATATGTTAATAAAAAAGTCCATAAACTATGCTAAACCAAATTAGAACATAAGACCAAAATGCTTTTTTCTTCTATATAGAAAATGCAGTTTCGCAGTCCTCTTGTATATATTTTCTTTCATCTATATAAGGCCATAATGCCCATTACTTAATTATTTTCTTATATCTAACTTACATTCCTCGTTTCATTTTTTTAAAGGAAGGTTTTTATTTTCCATTTCAATTTTCTGGCATTGGACCCAGAGTTTCTTTCTTCCAGTACTTTTTTTTGAAAGTGCAGAATTTCAAAGAATGAGTAAGCAACTTTTTCGAATAATATTATCGATTTGTATTATCTTTGATGCTAGTAACCGTGTTTTCTGTTTTTCATTTTAAAAGTTTTTCTCCCAATTTATTTCAAACAGTATGACCATATCATATTATACACTCTCTTGTTACATGTATGATTTATTATTTTTTTTCTCTTTCTGGTAGTCTGACTTTATTAGTTGATTTTTTGTTGTTCTATTATATCATTGAATTAGACATAGATAAGAGTTGGATTTCAAAGCCATGAGATGGTCCAGATTATAGGGATGGTTTGAATAGATTCTTAGATTTCGCATTTGTCCGTGTACGAAGTGCAGGTTCCGCCTTTACCAAACTAGAGAGGATGCATGCGATCATTTGATGATAAAACCCTTCCCCTCTAGTTATACATTTTGGGTACATCACGGTGAGACATGCATGGTAGAGATCTCTAGTGAAGGACAAGAAGCAGAACCCGATAGAAACCTCAATGCCCCAATGCTTGACATGGTTCAAGAGGCGTTCAACTTCCTAGGACTTCATGGCGACGAAGAAGATTCAGTGAATGAACATGCTGGCATGAATTTGGAGGAGTTGTCGTACTTATCAAATGAAAGTAATCGCGAGGCCCGCAACTTGCATGACCTGCTCGAAGATGGAGCGCAGAAGCTATACCCTGGATGTTCAAAGTTCTCTTAGCTGTCTTTCTTGATGAGGCTCTATCATATAAAGTCCATATGCGGAGTGAGCGACAAAGCCTTCGGAATGATACTAGAGTTGCTGGCGGATGCCTTTGAGCATGCAAGGATTCCAAGCACTGTGCACGATGCCAAGACGATCATAAGAAAGCTCGGTATCGCGTACAAGAAGATAGATGCATGTCCAAATGACTACATGCTATACCAGGGCAGTGACCAAGAGCTGTCTAAATGCAAGCGATGTGGGACATCGAGATGGAAGCTAAAGACTAATAAGAACTCTAGAGTGAGGATCAACAGGGTTGTTAAGAAGAACGGAAAACCGCAAGCGGCGAAGACTCTTCCCTACTTCCCCCTTATTCCACGATTGCTGCGGTTATACATATCTAGTAAGACAGCCCTTGACATGCTGTGGCATCAGAGAGGTCATAGCTCTTATGGTATTTATGGCATCCATGGGACGGCGAGGCATGGAAGGCATTTGATAGAACGTATTCTGACTTCTCCGGCGATCCGCGCAGTGTTCGCCTAGCCTTGGCTAGCGATGGCTTTAACCCTTATGGAAATATGAGTTTGAAGTACTCAATACGGCCCGTGGTTCTTATTCTGTACAACCTGCCCCCTTGGAGTTGCATGAAACCCACCTCTTTTATCCTCTCCATGATTATTCCTAGGCCTAAAATGCTTAGAAATGATATAGATGGCTACTTACAGCCCTTGATTGATGAGTTGAAGTAGCTATGGGTTGGTGTTGAAACGTACGATGCTTACGAGAAAAAAACCTTCAAGATGTATGCTACATTAATGTGGACAATCCGTAATTTTCCAGGCTTGGGAAACTTATCTGGGTGAAACACGTACGGTGGGAGAGCTTGTGCTGCGTGCAATTTGGATGCTGAGACTAATTGGCTCACACACAGTCAGAAATGGTGTTTCATGGGTCATCGTTGCTTTCTGAATCCTGACCACAGATATAGAAAGGACCAGGATATATTTGATGGAAAGATAGAGGATAGAGGTCAACCTGTCAAACTCTCTGGTGGAGACATTGTGAGACAACTACAAGATGTGCATGTCCACCTTGGCAAGGTGCAATCGGTTACTGGAAAAAGGACACGTGGACAGCAAACCGCAGTACATGATGAGTCTCCTTGGAAGAAGAGGAGTATATTCTTTGAGCTCCCATACTGGGAAAACAATGGATTGCGTCACAATCTTAATGTGATGCACATAGAGAAGAATGTGTGCGACAACATAGTTTTCACCATACTGAATGAGAAAGGTAAATCTAAAGACCACTTTAAGGAAAGAAAAGACCTCCAATTGATGGGAATCAAGCATGATCTATGGCCATGGAAAGATGGAAAGTACCCATCCGACATCTTTACTATGACCAATCAACAGAAGGATGTCTTTTTAAGGACCATCAAGAATGTGGTCTTTCCAGATGGGTACTCTAGCAACATTTCCCATAGTGTCAACTTAAGTCAGCGCAAGATGTCGGGCTTGAAAAGCCACGACTGTCACATTCTGATGGAGCATCTATTGCCAATTGCGTTAAGGAATGCTTTGCCTGCCCTTGTGTCCTCTGTCCTGGCAGAGTTATCATCCTTTTTTCATCGAATATGCAACAAATCCATTGACCCTCAACAACTTCCTCTCCTTCAGGATCATGTGATCCATACTCTGTGCCGCATGGAGATGATTTTTCCTCCTTCTTTCTTCACCGTCATGGTTCACTTGACAGTGCATCTGGTCGAGCAAGTGCAACTCGGTGGCCCAGTTCATTATCGATGGATGTACCCAATTGAAATGTAATCATCAAACATTTCATCGTTTACATTTTTTACTCTGGAAACCATACAGACTAAGTCATGTGTTATATTCTCAAAGGTACCTATGTCGTCTCAAGCAGTACGTGCGTAATAGATCACAACCAGAGGGCTCAATCGCAGAGGGATACTTATCTGAGGAGATTCTCATATTTTGTTCAAGATACCTCGATAACGTCGAGAGTAGGATCAATCGACCAATGCGTGTTGACGATCGACCGTGTGAACCTATGGATAGTGAAAGTGCAATCATGTTTCCAGGGGTAGAAAAGGCTATGGGGGCTGCTTCGTTTTACGATCTCACACCAACTGAAAAGTTTCAAGCTCACTGTCACGTCTTGGTTAATTCCGCAGCTATGGAAAAGTTCATAGAGTAAGTTCAGTTGAGATTATGGAATGCGAAAATGACAAGCTCTAGATGGAGATTCTGACATGAATCTATTGTGCACTATCCAGTGATTTCAGGGCCATCACAAAGAGGAGTTTGTGAAGTAGGACAAGGTTCCAGTCTCACATAGACAGTGTTGTGCACAGAGAATTTTCTGAGTGGTTCAAGCGTGAGGTGAAGCCTGTTATGATCAATCCTGTAGTCAACGGTATCCTATTGTTTCTAACCAAAACTGATGAAACGTGTAATTGTTCCTTACCAGGTTTCCTTGGGAAACATCAAGCATTCGAGCGAATTGCAGTGGCTTGCATGTGGCCCCAATGTTCAAGCTAGCTGCTTTACAACTTACAACGTAAATGGATTTAAGTTTAGGACCCTATCAAGAGAAGAAGGGTTGAAAACTCAAAATAGTGGGGTTCATGTCACTTCCGACACTAGAAGTTATGCAAGCAAGCGCGACAGTAATGTTGCGGTTGGTGGCGTCTCGTATTATGAAAAACTAATGGACATCATTGAGTTGAATTACAGTGGTCAATTCACAGTCATTTTGTTTAGATGTATCTGGGCAAACACCACATCTGATAGAAGCATAAAATAAGATGTTTTGGGCCACACATTGGTCAATTTCTCTAATCCGATACATACTGGTGACCGAGAGGATGACAAACCATACATTCTTACATTAGGGGCTCGCCTTGTATACTATGTGGATGATGAAGTTGACAAAGAATGGAGTGTAATAGTCCATGTAAAACCAAGAGATTTGTTCGACATGGGTGATATATATGAATACTGTGAGGTGGAACTCTCCCCCCAGCAAAGTCGTAACTATTGCTTTTACATGTACGTTCGAATGTCCATGCATATATAGTTGCTTATAGGAATTTTATCAAGTTCTATATGTTTTATATATTTCAAAATTGAGAAGGCCACCAAAGAGGTATTTTATTTTATTTTATTTGAACTCCAATTTATTATTAATTTATATTGAGGTTATTTGTTCAGAGAAATATAGTTGACTTCGCTATTGAAAAGGCATGCTGCTCCCAATTAAAAATTTTAAGCCTATTACTATTTTTTTTACCAAATATAAGTTGGGATATTTTTGCTGTATGTGTCAAATTATTTGCTTATATTTAATGCTTTATAATTTTTGTTTATTTTTTAAATTTTGATAATAGTATAAGTGATACCCTTGGTGGTACCCAGTTTATTAAGATGCCCAGGATAGGTCATTACACGAAGAAATCAAAGTTAGACTCAGCATGTTAGTAACCTCAAATAGGATCCGCTGCAGCTTCATCCGTGCCCCAAGTGGATGGCCTAATTCCCCCCTCCAGTGGTACTGGTGCCCCCGCAACCTCATCTTTACGCCCCTTTCGACCACCCCGTACTGAACCACTGCCTGCTCCATAGACTTACACGAATGGTGCGCAACACTCGGAGCCAAGTGATGAAGACTGAGACCCAGAGGCAGATGAGGTAGATTCTTTTGAGTAACATGTTGACAACCTGTTTGCTGCATCAGAGGCTTCGAAGCGCAAGGTAGGCAAGACCATCGAATTTTGGGATGTTAAAACAATTGGTATACAAGAATTTATCCCATGTATTTTTTCATGAGTAATTTTTATATGATTTCATTGCATCTTGGCCATAGTGGTTACTCACACAGACTAACTATGATAAACAGAGTCCGATGGGACAATCAAGCAACTTGATTTAAGTGTGAAAGAGGCTATAAAGCCACCTAACGGTAGAAAGATCGTACTCAGGTTCAACGATAGACTGCAACCAGTTGAAAATGAAGCTGGCATACTGAGCGGCGTTCTCGGAATACTAGGATCTGACTACACCAAATTTCCAATCTGCGAGAAGGACTGGAGAAAGGTTCGCTCTAGGGACAAGAACTATAATGAATGTGTAAAGGTAAAACTTTATATTTTGGTAGAGTCCCGGAATCTTAATTCGACGCCTACTAACAATTTAATTTTACTCTTGCAGGAATTGTTCCATTTTGAAGAAGATAGTGGAGGAATTATCAAGCGTACAATATTAAAAATTCTAGGAAGGGCTTGGAAGGACACGAGGAACCATTTGTATCATCACTTTTATAAATTAGAACTAACTCTTGAACAAAATATTAAAGGTCGTCCACTGGGAATTACTGTGGATCATTGGAGATGGTACCTTGATTATCGCAACAGTGAAGAAACAAAGGTAATATATATTTTTTTTTTATCATACTTGAAAATTTCTATTTATGTTACATTGAGTTAGTCAGAAATAATGTCTAGTAGCTCTTACTTTCGATGGCATAATAGGAGAAGTGTAGGAAAAAAGCTGTGAATCAATCGAAGCAGTTATACACTCATACTGGCGGATCAAAAAGCTTGTCAAGGCTCGAAGAAGAAGAGGTAATTTACGATTGACTCACTTTTTGAACCTTCTCTACATATACATATTCACTATTTAAGCTATATTGTTGCAGTCGAAACGACAAGGGCGTCCAGTTAGTAGAGGAGAGTTGTTTGTCTTAACGCACAAACGATCTAATGGCTCCTATCTCCATGATGCACCTCGGGCTATTGGTGTAAGTAATGTGTTGAGAATTGCTGTGTTGTTTCTCATGGGTTTTGTTTGTTAAAATTGTGTTGAAAGTTTGTTCGGTTAGTAATTAGTTAATAAATGCTTATGTTCGCTTATCTAACTGTGTAGGAAAGAATTGCGGAGATTGAGCAACATGATGAATCATCTAGACTGTTGTCTCAGAATGATTCACTTGCTCAAGCTCTTGGAAAGGAGCAGTCGGGTAGAGTGCGTGGCATGGGTATCAGACCGACTACTAGTCAAGTGTTCGATACGAATTCACATTAGCCGAGCATTAGAACTCAAAGGGAGGAGACCCAAATGGTGTTGCTTGAACTACAAGTGGAGTTGGAGGCTGAGAAATTAAAAAGGAAGGTAATGGAGGATGAAGTAGCTACCGAGAAGACAAAAAGGCAGGCAATGGAGAGTGCTCTGATATGTCTAGTTCAAGGGCAAGGTGGGGAGCTGCCACCAGATGTGGCTGCATGGATGAATTCATTGGAGGGACAGAGTAGAGAGTAGAACCAAGGATTTGAAATTTATTCTTTAAGTTAAATATATATGTTTTTAATGTTGACTATGCAACTCTTAGTAAGGAATACACTTTATTAATATTTGGATTAATATGAGTATTTCTATCAGTTTTGCCAACCTTCGTTCACCCATCAATTTATTCTTTCAGTTACAAAATAATTCAGTTTTCTAATATCAAAAAAAATAAAAAAAAATAACAAAAAAACAAATAATAATACCTAGTATATTCAAATTAAAAGAGCGTTAATTGCCGGTGCAAAATAGAGTATTTTCGCGGCCATTTAGACGGAAAAATAGCGGCGGTTATAAAATGGCCCATAATAAATTTAAATTTTTGGAACATTAGATAGCGGCGGTTTGAAACCGCCGCAAAATACATTAAAAAAAACAACGCTCAACAGAACAGCAGCAGTTCAAAACCGCGAGAAAGTGCGACCGACTTTAATGTTGGCCAAATAGCGACGGTTTGAAACCGCCGCTAAATCAATCAATGCCATTCAAAGGGTTTCATTGTGGTTGTGCCAGCGGTTCAAGAAAACCGTCGCAAAATCAAATCTCCACGCTCTATACTATAACGGTTTTCGAACCGCTGGTAACTCGTTTTGCAAAACCACCGCTAATCCTTATATAAACCGCTGCTAAAGTAGCCCGCTTCTCTTGTAGTGAATACACTAGCCTTTATAATTTAAAACTATACCATAAAAAAATAAACCTATATATGAAAAATATGTTTATATCAAATAATAAAAATTTAATTTACACTTATATTTCTCTCTTTCCTTTTAAAATAATAATTTTTTATTATATTTCTCTCTTTTTAAATATGTTTATATATTTTTATATATTTTTTTAAATAATAAATTTTTATATATTTTGTAATTAAAAAATACCTTTTACATTCATCACGTAAATAATTATCTAAAAGAATAAATATAATCAAATGATTATGTAAAAAATATACATATTTTAATATATCAAAAATTAACTTCTATGCTTTTAAATAATTGTTCTACTATTCATTATAATTTTCAAATACTAATTACCTCACATTCAATTAGAAAGTTTATTTGACATAATATTTATGACATAAAATATTTTTTAATCCAAAATAGTTATTACAAGCAAAATTATTTAAGAGATAAAATTAAAAAAATATTATATAATTTTAAAATAAAGAATATTAATTAATAAATAAATATTATTTTTTCTTATTTCAACTAATATTTTAAGGCAAAAAAATACTAATAATTTTACTTATATTTAAAAAATTGAGATTTAGTTTGGTAATTAACTAGTTGATTAAATTTAAAAAATTATATTATCATTGTTTATTAATTTTTTTAGAGTTAATTTATTTATTTATTTTTAATTTTGATATTAAATCAAATTTAATAAAATAAATATTATTACACATTAAATTTAATAAAAAATTATTTTTAACATAAATCTCAAAAAAAATTTATAAATTTTTGTAAGGCAAAATTATAATTACATTGGAACAAATACATTGATTTATATAGAATTATTACTTCTTTTTCTTAAATTTAGTGGGGCAAGTGTCTTCTCCCTCTTTCTATACCTGAGTCCGTCCCTGAAAGTATGAATTAGTCACACAAAATTAACGCGATACCCGCATTCGACTCTATTCATATCTCAATTTGCTTTGTAAAGGAGGAGATTATAATATTTAACTACACATAGACTTAAAAAAATTGAAATCAAGAATCAAGCATCTCATGCAAAGAACATCTCATGAAATAAGTAATTCATTCTTTTAAATCAATTAAACTTAAAAGACAATAATTCATAGTCTCATAATCACATAGGCATAACTTCGTGACATATTTACTATTTTAAATAGTGCACTTATTTATAATTTCTAATTTAATATCTTTTGTAATTCATGCTAACTTAAGCATCAAAATTTTTATAACATCTTCACTATTAAAAATGACAAATTTTAAATATTTAAAATTTAAAATAAAAAAATTGTGATAATTTTATATTTTCAACATATTTAAATTTTTATAATTTTATTCGGATAACGTATTAACTTAAAAAGAAGGACTAATATACTTGATGACAAGTCATCTTAGCCTATTTTCACTAGTCTTTTTCTTTTGTTTTCAATTGATTTTATGCACTTTCTTGAGCCTTAAGTAAGCCAATTGGGCAGAATTTCATATTTCCTTTGATTCAATCAACCATGGATGAATTAATGCAATTTCATGAGATTTTATGCTATAATTGTCATATATTATGAAAGAATAACAAACTCATGATTTTGAGCATAGCTTTGATGTGTTTGGTTGATTGATGATAGGTGAAAAAAGTTTTGAAGAAGGTTGAAGGAAGAAGGAATGGCTAGGAGCAAGAGAGAACAAAAAGTTTGAGCCAAAGTTTGCCTCAAACTTTAGCTCAAACTTTTGGAAGAGTTGAAAACATCCTAGAGGAAAAAAGTTTGAGCCAAAGTTTGCCTCAAACTTTAGCTCAAACTTTTGGAAGAATTGAAAACACCTTGGAGGAAAAAGCTTGAGCCAACGTTTGCCTCAAACTTTTTGGCAAACGTTGGCGCCACACTTGCACACCCTGGAGGAGAAAAGCTTGCGCCAACGTTTGCCTCAAGCTTTTTGGCAAACGTTGGCGCCACATATATACACAAGGGGACCAACGTTTGGCCTAAAGTTTGACCTCAAACTTTAGCCCAAACGTTGGTAGCAGCAAATGAGGGCAGCTGGTATAAAAAGTTTGAGTAAAAGTTTGCCTCAAACTTTTACTCAAGCTTTTATGATTCTTGGCCCGGTTCACAATGGGTTTCTCTCCAACTCCAAGAGCAATCAACAGAGGCTTTTATCAACCCAATTCCATCAAGAGCAAAGGCCCAATTCAAGGCTTGAAGATCATTTGAAGAAAGTGTATAAATAGCTTAGGATTTAAGTTTTAAGGGAGCTTTTCTTTGGAGAGAATTTGGAACACTTACAGAGAGCTCACCTTTACATTTTTGAATTGTTGCTTTAGAATCCTAGAGAATTGGGAAGGAGAATTGATCTCTCTTCTTCCTTGTTCTTGCTCAGCACTCTTTACTTTTCTTGTTTTGAATCTTGGGTGGAGAATTGAAGAAATTCTGTTTCAATCTCACCTTGAGATCTTGTTTAAATCTCTGCAAAATTGAATTTTCATTTCTGTTAATTGCTTCTTCTTCTACTCATTCTGCAACTTACTTTTCTTTATTTCCGATTGCATCGTTCTTGTTGGATCTAGGAAGGCAGTGAGATCTAGACTCAGCTATCTAGTCTCTTGAGTCCTGAGATCTATAGTTTTCAATTTCAATTTCCTTATTTCGTCGCTACACCAAGCTTTTTCTCAATTCCGTTTTAGATCCGGTTTAATTCAAGTCATCTTCTACTTTTCTGTTTATTGCATTTTACTTTTTCTTGTTTGATTTCTGCAAATCCCATTCCCAATTCCCTTTACAATTCAAGCCATTTACATTTCTTGCACTTTAAGATTCTGCAATTTATATTTCTTGCAGTCTAAGTTTCTGCAATTTATATTACTTGCACTTTAAGATTCAGCCTCTTTAATTTCTCTGCACTTTAAATTCTTGCCAATTGTCCCTCTCCCTTTTAATTTCATGCAATTTAGCTTCTGTCAAACACAAACCACTCAAATCAACTCTTGATTCGCTTGACTAAGTCAACCACTAAACTAAAATTGCTCAATCCTTCAATCCCTGTGGGATCGACCTCACTCCCGTGAGTTTTATTACTTGATGCGACCCGATGCACTTGCCGGTTAGTTTTGTGTGTTTGGGATTCGATTTTCGTTTTCCGAAAATACACATCAATACTTCTAAACAACAACAAATTCTATAAACTTCATCTCCTACGTAAAATACATTATTACTTAAGTATCAGAATATCTTTCTAGATAACCACCAGTCCACCACCGCACGCACCAATGTCAGATGTGCTCTCCGGTTTTCTAATATCCTTCATTCTCAAGCTTGTTCTTCAGGTGATTCCTTTTGAACATTGGCGTTGTTTTTGGTGTCTGAACAAGGGATTTATAGATGCAGAAAAAAATTGATTTAACTATAAAAAGATTAATAATAAAGATAAAATTAAATATATTTTAAATACTAACTATAAAATAAAAATGGATCAATCTAAATATTGAGTGTATAATTTTTAAATTTTTCGAAAACTTAAAGATAGGTTTGCATTTGATATCTCAAGTTTAGTTAGGACATAAATATTTAACTTTTTTGTGTCATTAGAATTTCTTAGGTTATTTAAAGATAAAAGAGCTTATTGCATAAAATAAGTACATAGATAGATCACACCCGAGACTGAATAGTAATAATAAATGATTACCTTGTCTAGAAATTGATCTCCGTTATTCCATACAAGACAAAGTATTGATGGAAGTTACGTACGGTTGGCACGCCTGCCGATGGTTTCCATGTGCTTCCGAGGAAGTTACATGCACACAGTTGCTACTTGCTTTTAAAATATGAAATCATGACAGTGAAATTGTAGAATAGATTTGGAGAACGAAGTAATAATGCTGAATTTGTCTTAGTCTTCTTTTTATAGTATAATATACAAGTCAATAAAGGGGCATGAAAAATTTAGCTAACGCGTTAACGGGAGATATTAGTAGAAAATAATTAATTTCGAAGAGAGGTTGGATTCGAGATTTAGTAGGCGTGTGTCTTAAAAGAAAGGACTGTGTCGAGAAGAGTTATGGCAAGAAATGCAGAGCAAGAGTCACAACTGCCACGTTTGGTCAATAAATTGTTCGATGTGTTAAGTTGAAGGATCCAAGTTTCGAAGGTTATTTCTAGTAATTACTTTTGTCAAGCTTACTGATGGATTAATATACATGGAGGTTACATTTTAATTTAATTGGTGAAAGATTTTTATAAATAGGAGAAGACTCAAAGAAATAGTGGTTGGAACTTTGCTTTAGAAAATACTCAAACACACTCATATCCCAGTAACTTACTGAGTCTGCAATCGAATTATTTTTCTGTAGAGTTCCTTCCACTGTTTTTACTATTTCATTTATATTTTCTGCAAACTTTACTTTTTTTGCAAATTTATATTTCAAGCAACATTTATTTTCTTTGTTCGGCTTTACCTTCCAGCATTTTTATTTCCACGTTAAAAGTCCTTTGGCCTAATCGAAGGCATTTTACTATTTTATTTAAATTCAATACAATTCATTTCAAATTTAGTCAATTTATTTTGAAAGTCTTTTATTTATCTTTTCAGATTTTCTTAAATTTCTGTTTAATTGAAAGGTCGTTGATGCACTTTAAGAAAACTGGTACTCACAGATAGGAGTAGGTTTCGCTCCCAAATCATTAGATATCGAATCACCATCGATTTGCTAAAAATCGACAAAACAAATTGGCACGCCCAATGGGACAGTTTGAAAAGTTAAGTGTGTCAAATGATTTTATGTGGCCATAGCGTATGCAATTAAGAACTGGAAGAATTGTACACATGGCAGATGAGGTTTCGAATGTTAATGGTGGTTCGTCCACAAACGATAGTGCACCAGTAGTTGCACAATTTTTGGACGTTACTTCACGTCCAGAAGGAATTGTAGTGAGTGAAAGTGTGGTGGTTACTAGTGCCTAGAAGGGAATAATGGGCGTAATACACGTCCACGTGGTAACTCAATACCAACACAACCCCAAGTAACTGCTGGTTGGCCTCCTTATGGTCTTCCTTCGAGTTATACGCCACCAGTAAGTGGTTTTGCCCGGTCGATTTGATTTGGAGGCACCGTTGGAATGAATAATGTTCAAATGCCATAACAATATCCCGAGTATACTCGAGATTATAATGTGGGTCCTACATCGAATGCTTCTAATTTAGTGCCAGCACTTCGACAACATGTAAAAAAAAGTTGTAAACTCCATAAAATTAACGTATAATTAGTCAATAAATTAATTTTTAATAAAAAAATTAGAAATATAAATTTTATAGTTCAATGAGATAGAGCTAATTAAAATAAGAATTTTGACACTAATTTTAAATAATTTGGCCCAAAATTAGGCCAAATGGGCCGAACCGGCCCGTATTGGGCCCAAGCCAAACCCAACTCCACTTAATCATATGAGCTCAGCTCATTTCCTTCTTCCTCATTGGTGTTTCACATTGAAACATACAAGGGAAGAGAAGGAAGGTTCCCAAACCCTTGTCTTCCATGTAAATCACCATATCCTCTCACTTCGAGTTCCGATCGCCGCACCGTTTGCGGCTACGCGTCCAAAGTGACGAGCTCTACAAAGCCCAGTGCATGATTTGGTAAGGAAGTCTCAATTTTAATCTCAGTTTTTCCTTCCCCAAATTTTCAAAAATTGGATAAAGTGGGTGTTGAGATTTTTGGTTCTTTTATGTTATAAGATCCGATTAGTTTTAGAAAAATGCTTAATCTTGCTTCCTTGATGCTTGGGTAAGATGAGAATCTTTGAATCCTAGTCAATTCCTTGATTATGTGTGTTGGATATTGAATTTTGGGTATACATATGTGATTATGTGTGTTAGGTGTGTATATATGTAAATTGGAGCATAATTGTGAATATTGGATGCTTGGTGGAGCTTTGGGTGCTATCATTTTGGAGGTTGATAATTCTTGGGGCTGAGTTTTGTGCCTTTTGATGCTGTCCTTGGGTTATACGAGGAAATCGACCAAGGTATGGTTTTGGTTTCTCGTATTTAATATATAATGTCTTGTGAAAACTTAGGCTAGATGACCATAAGATAGGTTGGAATGCATGAGTATATTAATAAAAGCTTAGTACCTTTGATGATAATGGTTGAAATAGGTTGAGTATTGGTTTGGTGATTAATACTTGTGACGAAATGGGATGTTGAATGATTATTTAATGATCAATGACAAGATGATATGAATGAATATGAGTATGTGATGATATATTGATGATCTTGTTGGTATAATTAAGAAGTTCATGTATGAGATCCTTTAAAATTGAGGTTTGATTGGTTGTGGTAGGATGTGGGGATTTTGGTGCTGAAAATGGTATGTTGTGGTGTTGTTTGTATGTATAGGATGTTGGTATTGAGTTTAATTTGGTGAAAATAGAGGTTTAAGAACTTTTGTGAAATCTGGTTTTTAGCCAAACTTCGGCGAGCTATAACTCGACTTCCGAATCTCTAATTTCTTTCAAACTTATTTTATATAAAAATTGGGTCCGTAAAGTTTATGCTAGTCAAAGAACGAATGAAAAATATTTTAAAACAAAAGAGTTATGCGCGTCGGAAGTTTGGTGCGTAAAATTAAATTTTTGTAACCTAAAGAGGTTTAAGTTCTTATTGTTTTCCTATTTCTGATAGTAATGTTATTAGTCAGGCTTCTATTGATGTAGCTAAAGCCCATTGTACTGAAAGTAATTCGATAGTCAATCTAGTTAATAATAAAGTTTGTTTTATTTCAAATGAGCCCATCGATTTATCTTTTGATTGCATTTATGATTTGGAACCGTTGGATTTTGAAAAATATTTAATGGATGATGATGATGTTACAAAAGGTTTTGAGTCACAAGATCCTCTCAAAGAAATTAATTTGGGATCTGATGGTGATGTTGACTCACTTATATTTGTAAACATCTTGATGAACAGTTTTGAAAAAAGTTATTAAGTCTTTTGATTGAATACAAAGATTATTTTGCTTGGGATTATCATGAGATGCCTGGTCTTGATCGTTCTCTCGTAGAACATCGGTTAGCTTTGAAACCATTTGCCAGGCTAGTGAGCAAGCACCTCGACGCTTTGCTCCTGAGATCAATAAAAAAATTAAAGAAGAGATTGAAAGATTGATCAAGAAAAAAATTTTTTCGAACTGCTCGTTACATTGAATGGGTATCGAACATCGTCCTAGTAATGAAAAAGAATGGGAAGCTACGAGTATGTATTGATTTTTGAGATCTAAACAATGCTACTCCAAAGGATGAATACTTTATGCCCATAGCAAATATGTTAATTGATTCTGTAGCAGGCGATGAAATATTAAGTTTCATGGACGGTTATTCAGGATATAACCATATTTTTATTGCAGAAGATGATGTATCGAAAATTGTCTTTCGATGTCTTGGGGCATTAGGTACGTACGAATGGGTAGTAATGCCTTTTGGTTTGAAAAATGTTGGGCTAACATACCAATGTACAATGAATACTATTTTTCATGAATTTATCATAAAATTCATGGAAGTCTATATCGATGATGTTATGGTCAAATCGAATTCAATGGACCAACACCTTGATCATTTACAGCAGGCATTTAATACAATGCACAAAAAAAAGGGGTTGAAGATGAATCTTGTGAAATGTGCCTTTGGGGTGTCTGCAGAAAATTTTTTGGGATTTATAGTTCATAAGAAAAGAATTGCTATCGACCAAAATAAAGCTAAGACAATCTTAGATTTGCCTCCGCCTAAATCGAAGAAGGAAATACAAACTTTCCTTGGGAAGATCAATTATCTTCATCGATTCATATCAAATTTATCTGGCCGAACTCGAATTTTTTCATCTTTAGTTAAGTTTAAAGATGAGTCACAGTATGAATGGATAGAGGAACATCAAAGAGCATTTGAATCGGTCAAAACGTACTTGTCCAAGGCATCAGTGATGGCAACTGTTCGTCATCATGAGCCTTTAAAGATGTATATTGCAACATCTACGAATACTATCGGATGTATGTTGGCTCAAGATGATGAGAAAAACCATGAATGGGCTATTTATTATTTTAGTAGATTGCTAACCAATATTGAGTCTAGATATTCTCCCATCAAAAAATTGTGTTTGTCTCTTTATTATGCTTGTATGAAGCTGAAATGTTACATGGTTGCAAAAACTGTGAAAGTGATTGCACAAACAGATTTGATAAAATACATGTTATCTTATCTCATTTCGAGAGGTCAATTAGGTAAATGGATGCTTACTTTAACAGAGTTTGATTTACAATATGTGCCGGCTAAAGCCGTGAAAGGTCAAATCATTGCCGATTTTCTAGTAGATTGACCGATTTTCTAGTTTTCGATTGTTAGAAACTGTATTTTGATGGTTCAAAATATAAGGATGGTGCTGGAGTTGGGATTTTGATTATTTCTCCGAAAGGCGTTTCTTCATAATTTCTTTTTAAGTTAAAATATCCTTGTTTGAATAACTTCACTGAGTATGAAGTCTTGATATTGGGATTAGAAATTTTGATTGACAAAGGGGCATTAGATGTTCAAATCTTTGGGGATTCTCAATTGGTGTTGAAACAGTTATCGAAGAAATTTAAATGTAATAATGAGAAGTTACAAAAGTATTTGTCGATAGTGTGGGAGTTATTAGTGTCTTTTCGAAAAGTATTTTTGGTTCATATTCCAAGGATTTGGAATGAGATTGCTAATGAGTTGTTTCAAATTGCATCTAGATATATAATACTCCCTTAAACTTTGGAGAAATTGGCAAAAGTTCGTCAAATTCTAGTACCTATTAAGGAAAGAGAGGTTTTGATTCTGGATGAATGGGACGATGATGATTGGAGAAAACCAATTGTAGAATATTTGAAAAAGCCGAATATTCAGGTGGATCGAAAAATTAAGTTAAAAGCAATAAATTGTGTTAATGGCTGATAAATTGTATAAGAAAGGCGTCGACGGTAGTCTTTCCAAGTGCTTGGGTCAATCAGATAAAGACATTGCTCTTGGAGAAGTTCACAGGGGTATATGTGGTGCTCATCAAGCTGGAACAAAAATAAAATAAGTACTTTGACGAGATCGAGTGTATTGGCCTTCTATGATTAAAGATTGCATCGATTATGCAAAATCATGTCAGGAGTGTCAGCGACATGGAGCGATACAGCAGATTCCAACTTCTGAATTACATTTGATTATTAAACCATGGCCGTTTCGAGGTTGGGCTTTGGATTTAATTGAATTAATACACCCACGTTCATCGAAGAATCATAAATTTATCCTGGTGGCAATCGATTATTTTACAAAGTGGGTTGAGGTTGTTCCTTTAGTAAAGGCGAGTCAAAATGAAATTACTGATTTCATAGATGAATATATAATTCATCTATTTGGGATTCCTCAAACTTTGAGTACTGATCAGGGGACTATGTTTACTGGTCAACGCATTAGAAATTTTTGCAGTCTCGAGGAACATTACTATGGTAACTTTGACTCCATATTATGCACAAGCGAATGGTCAAGTTGAGGTAGCAAATAAAATTTTGATTAACTTGATTAAGAAGCAAATTAGTCGTAAACCTTAAATTTGGCGTGAGACTTTAAGCCAAGTGTTGTGGGCTTATCGAAATTTGTAATACCCGGTCTAGCCAAAATTAATTAAATAATAAGTTAAATGGGAACGAGTATGGTTGGAAGATTCGGCAATTGGAATTTGATCATCTAAATATGATATTTAGATTCAGTGAATTTTTCTGAGTCGGAAAACATAGTTTTCTGCGTAAAAGCGCGCAGTGGAATTTTGACCGGCAGTACCGGCTGAGATCTATCTGGTACTATAGCTAAGGAAATCGATTATGAGTAAATGAGATTAAGAAATGAGGAATTATAATTAGGGAAGGTAGAAATATTTAAAGTGCGATTTAGAGCACTAATCTTAAAGGTTTTGGCCCAAAATTGGGCCAACGAACAAAAATAAGTGAACCGGGCCTAAGTGGGCCCAAGACCCAACATATATAAACATTAGTTATGAGCATTTCAGCTCATTTTACCCTAAAAAGAAGGGTTGGGGCGCTGAAATTGAGAAGAGAGAAGAGAAGAGAGAAAACTTAACTCTCTTTGATCTTCAAACCACCATAACTTGAGCTACGGAGCTCCGATTGATGAGCCGTTTGCGGCCACGTGTTGCTCTTCTCATTCTCTACAATTCTATCTAAGTTCTGTAGTGAGTATTCCATTCATCTCTGTCCAGTTTTCGAAATTCCCCACTGTTACACGTTTTTGGGTAGTTAGTGTTGAAATCTTGTGATTTTGGATGTTTAGGGATACTCCAACATGGATTCTAAGTGGGTTCTATCCCTACTTCATATGGGCTAAGGTAAGATGTGCTCAAACCCTTGTAATTTGTCATTTTTATGAGCCCTAGGTTTATGTATGTATGTGATATTGATTATGTTAGTGTATTTGGTGATGTTGGTGCACAATTGGAAGATTGGTATTGCTTGAGGAGCTTTGGTGAGGCTTGGAGCTAAGGTTGGTGAAGACTTCCGTAGAAGAGGCTCAATTGGTTTGGCTACAAGAGGTACGGTTTAAGTTTTATTTAAGTACCGTGTGTTGTGATGAGAATTCCTAGGCTAGATGCCCCTAGGATTAAGTTTGGATTGCGTAAATGGTCGGTGCTAATATGCATAGTTGGTATGTAATGTGAATTAATGATTGGGTTGAGGATTGTGTAGCCTTGTATGCTTGGTGTATTGAGAATTTGATGTACTGGGTAATGAGTATTGATTTGTGGTTTATCCATTTAAATTGTGAAATTGGGCCGGAGGCCGTGAATTTTGGGCCGGAGGCCGGGGAAAGGTAAGAAAGGTAAGTTGATGTGTGCATTGTATGATGACACAAGTGATTGGATGAATTTCAGATAATGAATATATGAATGATTGGGTTGGTTATTGAACAATAAGGTTTGAGGAGTTGAAGTGTGGAATTTGGTAAATTTGGGTGGAATTATATAGATGAGGCATGTTTGGTTTTGGTTGAGATATATTATGTGGTCATATATGTGATTATGATTATTGATGCCTTGATGGTATTATGATGCATTAGAGATATGTATGTTGTGATATATACTTGAGGAGTGATTAAGGTTGATTTGTGGGTGAAACCACGTGATAGTGAGTATGATATTGATTATGTATAATGATAGTTGATTGGAAATAATGTTGTTGAAATTTGGCATGAGGAAGAGTATATGATATGTAAATGTGTTTGAGTTTGAGAAAGTGTCAATGTGTGAGTTGAGGATGGCTTGATGTTGATTCTGGTACATTTTGATTGATTTCAATAAAGGTTGAAATTGGCATGTTTTGATTGACTTTGGAAAGAGTTGAAAATGGCTTGTTTTGAAAATGGCACTTTTTGGTTTTGTATGAAAACATGGTTTTTTTTTGGCATACTTTGACGGGACATAACCTGGACTACGGATCTCTGTTTTCTGCCAATCTGTTTAGAAATGAAATTGGATCCGGGATGTCCATGCCGTTCGGAGAACGGATGAAAAATGATTCAAAATGAGAAAGTTATGACCGTCGGAAGATTGGGGGTTGAATCTGTAAATTCTGCAGCTTTTAACTTAGAAAATTTTTAGCAGAACGACCCTACGCGCGTAGGCGCACTTGGCACGTGCGCGCCGTTCTTCCAGAAAGCACCATCCACGCGTGCGCATGGTGTGCGCGGGCGCGTCGATGCGCTGCACCAATTACCCAGCCATTTCCAGAGAGTTGTGCCAGGGTTGTGCCAGTTTTGTGCCTGGGAGCAAGAGCACCCACGCGTACGCGTGGCTGACGCTTGCGCGCCGTTTGGATATTTTTCAACCCGCGCATTCGCGCATATGGCGCTTGCGCGTCGATGAGTTTTTGGCCATCCACGCGTGCGCGTGGAGTGCGTACGCGTGGCCCTGTTTTTATGCCAAAGTTGATTTTTGAGTTTTTAAAGCCAAATCTCATACTTCTAAGCCTCCGATCTCACCCCTTATGTATTAAATCATCATGATATGCCTAGCAATGAGAAAGGAGCTAGGGGATGTGGTAACTTGCGAGTGAAGCAAGGGGAAAAGTTATGATCAATGATGATCAAAGATGATTATATGAGATATGGAGGATGACGGTGGGAGTACCGTGTATGCCATGAGCCGAAGGGCTATATTTGTTGACAAATGGCCGGTTCTTGATTGAACCATGAGCCGGATGGCTGAGTTATTGCCGGGTTACGGCAAAGCCATTATTGTTTATGGCTGAGTATAAATGCATATATGTGATTAATGAATGAATGTGTTAATTGCATAACAATGAAAAAGGTTGAAATGTGATGTGTGACCCCGGGTTGTAGGCAGTGGCGTTGTCCACTTTCTCTGGGTATGAGACGGGAAAAGATGTTTATGATAAATGAGTTTAATTGTGGAGTTTTGAATACATGTGTATTTGTGATACCTGGGTAGTAGTAAGATGGTGGTTCGTCCCGCTTGCTCCAGGTTAATGTTTGAGATTTGATAACAGTAATGATTGCTTCTAAACTGAACGAATGTATGTTTTGAGATCCTGGGTAGTAGCAAGGGTTGTGGTTCGTCCCACTTGCTCCAGGACAGAGATTGAGACCCTGGGTAGTAGCAAGGGTTGTGGTTCATCCCACTTGCTCCAGGTCAGAGATTGTGACGCCTGGGTAGTAGCGGCAGTAGTGGTGAATCCACTCGCTCCAGGTTGAGCTTGTAAACACCCGCCTGGGTAGTAGCCGCAGTAGTGGTTATTCCACTGGCTCTGGGTTGAGCGGGTAGTAGCAAGGGGGTTGTAGCTCAAACCTACTTGCTCCGCAATGGGTGTTTCTGTCCAATGGTTAGCTACCAGGACATGTCGGGTTGGCTATATAACCGACAGATGATATCATCAGCCATAGGGCAGGCATTCATCATTTGCATATGTTTGAATTGTTTGGGTTTGCCATTTGTTTTGGATTTCTACATCATATATGCCATGTTACCTGACTATATGTTACTTGTTCTACTTGTACCATATTTGTGTATTACTTGCCTGTATTGCTTGTGTTTGTACAACTGAGAGGCCCCTCATGCTGGTGTCGGTGGGTGTTGAGGGTTGTTCTTGATGGGATGAATTGATGATGCGATTGCATGATGATGATGATTATTGAATGAGATAATTGTAGCTCCCTGGGTAGACGCAGTGATGTGGTTTCACTAGCTCCAGGCGAGTGTATGATGTATTGATATAGAATTGCTGAGGCAGAACAACTGGTGATGGTTTTGCTTATAATTCTGAGTCTGATTCGGGGAAGAGTCAGCGAGTTGGGAAACATGTGAAACATGAATTAGATTTAGCACTCCCTTATGACAGTTGCCTATTCATGGATTAGCGAGAACCTAAGATGAATAATTGGTGAAGAAGCTTAGGATGCTTAGTGAGTTTTATTGCAGTGCATTGTATTTATTTGGCACTTTTACCGTACTGGGAACCCATGGGCCCGGGGTTCTCATTCCGTATATATCTTTTGTTTTTCAGATACAGGTCCAGGTGCTCAGAAGTGAGTTGTGAGTCGTCTGAGAGACGGCGAAGATCTTTATTTCCTCTACTTTGTGTTTTGATTAGAATCTCTCCACCTTTGTTTTGGAAAGATTATATTATGTATTGCACTCTTTGAATTTGCCTATAGAGGCTCTCATGTTTCCTTCGGGAGAGATTAGGACATACTGTTGTCAACTACTTTCATACTGTATCCTAGCCGACCTAAACTTCGCGGGTCGCGACTAGTGGCTATTTACTTATGTTATATATATATATATATATATATATATATATATATATATATATATATATATATATATATCTGTTATCTATCTCTTAATCTCCTCTACGCCTTGTCCATATATCATTTTTCGGCTTCACGGTTTATCTTTTGTTGTCGGAACGTGAGTGATACGTCTTCGCGATTTTATTTCTACTCTTTTCAGGCTTCTCGATTAATACTCCTTTTGAAATTACCTATTTTTATTTATTAAAATTCCACCTGAGAGTCGTACCACCGTAATATCATTGACTTATGACTCGAGCATAAGGATTTGAATATTAGGGTGTTACAAAATTCACCTAAAGGATCGACAAATACGTCTCCCTATAAATTGGTGTATGGCCATGATGCGGTATTGCCATTAGAAATTAATCTTAATACTTTAAGAGTGATGAGACAAGATGATTTACCGATTGATCATTACTGGAATGCAATGTACGATGAATTGAATGATTTATATCAAGAAATTGTTTTAGCACTCGAGAATATGATTCATTAAAAAAAGTAGTATTGCTCAAAGTTATAACCATCGAATGAAAGAGAAATGCTTTAGTGTGGGAGAGTTAGTCTTAAAAGTTATATTACCAATGGAAAGAAAGTCGAATTTTTTTGGTAAATCATCCCATAATTGGGAAGGACCATTTTAGGTGATCGATTTGTATTTGAGGAACGCATATCATATTAAAGATATCGATTCTAGTAATGAGGTTAAATCGATAAATGGGAAGTACTTGAAGCAATATCGATGTCTGAAAAGTGGTGTTTAAATATATATAAATTAGTACAAGTAAAGGAAAAGAATATCTGTTCAAGAGAATACATTAAACTTGTGGATCATAAGGGGCTAACAGTTCTTCAAGTTCCGCACGAAGTTGAGTTCTTTCTGTGTTGTAGGCGTTGTAAGTTTCGATCTCATCATGTTCTTCGAGTTGCACTTTGTCATACCTCCTACTAATCTCAGCTCGTTTATCTTTTATCCTGCAAAGACTTTTAAATAATATTTGTTTCTCCTTCTGGGCCTTGGCATAAAGTTTTGTCAATGTGGCTTGCTTTTTTCGAATTAGGGCCAATTCCTTTTCGAGTTCTTCCTCACGCCTTGCTAAATAAGCTTGAGTATTAATAGCTTGAGCGATATGGGTTTCAAATTTCTTGTAAGACTTTTGTACTTAATGATGGGTTGCTTCAGCTTCTGCAAATTCCATTCGATTTTGGTTAGCTTCTCTTTTACTTGTTTCAATTTATCTTAAAAAATAAAAAGATGATTAGAAACCCTTTTAAATCTCTTCACCACGGTGGAAAATTGAGGTGGAACCTGGAATTCAAGAGAAGAATTCAAAATGTCAGATGGGATACTATTTAGGTCACTTCTTGAAACCCATTCTTCAGTAGTATGGTTTAGCATCTTTAGAAGAGAGGTCAATTGATTGTGAGTTCTTGGGGAGAGCTCTTTGGGAAGACTTGATTTTGGAAAATCTTCCATTTTCAGAGTTGAAGTGGTGCTTCCTCTTTGACGGTAATCCTGTTCAGCACAACTAAGAGTTCAACCAAAATAGAGTTAGACGGGTTCGAGGCAGTGGTTGAAGGGTCCCTTGCAGATTTGGGACTCAGTGGGAAAGACGGCTCATATTGGTCCATTAGATCTGAAGGATGTCTTGTTTGAGGAGACGGCATTGTTTCTTTGGTGTCTCGAACAGGTGAATGAACAGTTTGAGTGGGAGGAGAATTGAGGATAAGGT
Organism: Arachis ipaensis; assembly: GCF_059453495.1. NCBI lineage: Eukaryota > Viridiplantae > Streptophyta > Magnoliopsida > Fabales > Fabaceae > Arachis > Arachis ipaensis. The sequence goes on from NC_142437.1 coordinate 108,708,366, forward strand.
TGGTATTAATTGGAGAAGAAAGGGTGGAATTATTCACAGGTTGAGGAAAAAGAGATTTTTCTTTATCCAAATCTGTTCGATTTTGTTCTTCAATGACTGATGAATCAATGACATGGGTAGGAGTGATAATGATGGTTATTGGCTGAACAGGTGATGGCGGTTGTTGAGTTGCTTGCATGTGATGAAAAATTGTTTTATCAACGGGAGAAGAAGGATTCAAATGGTGGCTTCCTTACCCTCTAAATCGACTTGCCTAATCGGTGAGGAGAGGATAGATTGAACAGCTCTCCCAGCCTTTGTCAATATAGAAATAGTTGTGAGTAAAATAAAATGAAAATTGATGAAAAAAGTTTAAATCGGTGAATAATTTTACCTGGGTAAATTTCCTGTGTTGGAGATGTGGAAATGAAGAAGATTCCGATGAATCTTCTGTGTCAGATTCATTGGAAGATGAGAAAAAACATTTGAATGAGAGGAAGTTTGTTTCGTTGAGGGTTTTTGACTTTTATCAGAAGTGTCCTCGCTGGATGATTGTTTTTGGAATAAAATTGTACAGTTAGTGCAAAGTTTTAAAAAAATGATGATAAACAGGATTGATAGGAAGAGTTAACCAAGTACTTACCTTTGCAGGTTTGGAGGTTTTAGTAGAAATTCTTAGACTTTTTATCTTGGTTGTTTGGATGTTTCAGAAACTTTGATTTTTCTTTTTTGAGTTTTTTGGGCGAGGCCTCAGCCCCTTGAAAGATTTTAATTGAAGACCCTTTAATCTCATCCAAGGAACAATTATATCGAGAATAGTAATTGTTCCACCATTCGACAAATGACTTGGTGACAAATTCACTATGAATGTAAGGCAAATGAGAATAATGGCTTTGATGTTCATCATTGACGTTGAGACATCTTCGGATATCTTTCTTTGACTTGAATTCGACGTGACAAAGGGTATTATTTTTTTGAGGCATAGGAGTTGGAAGAGCTTGGGAGAAACCCATTTGTCTTGCAACATAATGGGGAGCGTGAAGGGTTATTTTGAATTGCTCTTTTTAATATTGAGGTATTCCTATCGAAAATATCTGAGCAGCAAGGAAATTGGCCCAAGTTGCATAAGCCAAATTATTGTCACCATCATGATTTGGAAAAAGAAGGCGTTCGAACCAAACTATCCCACAGTTTCGATGTAAGAAAGGGGTAAACGTCAGTTATTCATTTTGAAAGTTTTTGCATGAATGAAGTAATGAGAATATAGCCTAGAAAAGATCCTCAATCGAGGTAGCATCTTTAAAGTTTGGCTAGAAGGGAACTAATCGAAAGCCTTCAATGTGTTATTTTTCCGAAATGGTGCCCCCATCTTGCTTCATATGTTTTTTGAAGACGGCGTTTAGCCAGATTTGTAAAAGCCAAAAGGGTCCTCCCACACTAATCGAAGATCTTTTTCGAAGACAATTGACTAAATGTCCTAATTCATCATATAAATTTTCTAGGATTAACTTGGCCAAGTTGAACTTATGACCTTCGTGGACGTGGAGTAAGGCGGCCAGTAGGAGGAACAACTTTTGCATTATTTATGCTCCTTGAACAAAAAACGATGGCGTTTAACCAGTAGTACAAAAAAAGCCACGCTTTCCTCATCAGTCACAAGATCATTTCTATGGCCCATATGGTAATTAATAAAATCACTATAAGAATTCTTTTGGATTATCTTATAGGATTTAGTTGGTTTTGTGTCGAATGTTGCATAAGGGTAGTTTGTTGGAAGCCCAGTAATGGCAGCAACATAAAAAAGTGTGGGCCCCACTGTTCCGCAAGGGAGATGAAAATTGTTGGTAGTTTTTTTTTCAAAAAATACAATGCAGCTCCAATAATCTAGTGATGAGTGGTGGGTGTGAAGTGAGAGAGACGAAGAAGATCATGGATACCCTGTGCTCTCCAAATGTCACCTTTTGCTGGTTCAAGGGGTTGATACCAGGCAAGAAAATTAGCATTTCGGGAAGTGATTTTAGGGTTGTTTCTAAAAAGTTTTTGTGGTCGATAAAGGGGGCAATGAAAAGATCTTCCTTAATAAGCAAATCCTCTCCTTTAGCACTTGGGAAGAAATGAGCATTCTTTTCAGTTTGTTTCAGAGTTTGTAAAGGACCAATAAAGCAGCAGGTGTCGTCATCAACAATAAAGGAGATGAGAATCCTTTTGTCAGTTGGAAAATTCTTAGGATCTTCAATGATAACATCATTAAATTGATTCAATACCTTTAAATCAGATTGTTCAAAGGTTTCGGTTGCGATGTATTTGCCTTTGTCTTGAGCAGATAAAGTTTGGGGAATAGAAGGGGAAGCCATTGATGAGTATGCAGAGAAAATCCTAATGATTGATTTGGTTACGGAGGGAAGAATTTGCACAAGAAAGTTCAGAAAGGATTGGTAACAAGTTTTTTGAGAAGAAAGGTGAAAGTTGGGAGATGGAAGGTTGACGTGTGTAACGGTGAGAATTTTCTCAAGTAAAAATAAAAGAGGTAAATAACGCTACCGATTCATATTTTGTTTTTTCAAATTTGAAATTAAAACTTTTTTGAGAAGGCGAAATGGAAGAGAGAGAAACGGTTAGTAACGAAAAACGTACCATAATGGACACGAATAAATGAAAGATTAATAAATTTCTTTTAAATCAAATTTATTGATTATAGTTACAGAGTCAAATGAGACAAGATTAAGTGTTTCATTCCTAAATGATATCGAAAAACATGTTAATCCTAAGAGGACAATTTGTTGAAAGAAATATTTGATTTCAAAAAAATACATTAGTCGAAGTACGAGGAATTTCTATCCCGAGGAATGGAGTTTGCATCGAGAAGGGTTTTTCGAAAATTGGGAGAGAGAAGCTAGTCGATGTACTCAGTCAAAGAAAAAAAGTTATTTGAAATTAATTTTTGGCAGTTACCCACGTTGCACAAAAGGGGCGGGAACAGTTGCTTAAAAATTGGCACATGCGAAAGTTACTCTTGAATTTGATTGGTCAAGGACGTCAATAAATAGTGAAAGATTGATGAAGAAAAGGTTGAAACTTTGCTTCAAAAAAACACTCAAGCATACTCATATCCCAGCAACTTTCTGAGTTATTTTTCTGTAGAGTTCCTTTCATGTCTTTCCTTTTCATTTACATTTCCTGTAATCTTTATTTTTCTTGCAATTCTATCTTTCAAGCACATTTATCTTTTCGTATTTTCCTTTTAAAGTTCAGTAGTTTATTTCTTCGATTTCAAAACCCTTCGATCATGTCGAAGACAATTTACAGCTTTTATTTAAATTGAATAGAATTTATTTTAAATTTAGTTAATTTATTTTCAAAGTTTATTTTGTTTATCTTTCAAAAATTTTTTTTGCTTCTACTCGATAGAAAGATTCTTTGATGCACTTTATAAAAATCGGTACTCACAAAAGAGTAGATTTCGCTCCCAAACTACTAGATATCAAACCACTTTCGATTTACTAAAATAAAACACAGAATTTATTATTTTTACCCATCATTTAATTATAAAATCAATTTTTTTAGTCTAATAATACAACATACTTTATCTCATACTTAATAGTTAAAACTAATAAATTCTGATAACTTTCTAGTTAGTATTCCTCGTGCAAAACGCAAGCTGAAGCAGCTTCCGCCACCATTACAAACAAAATTTACAAATTCAGTTTCGAAACCCACAAGAAAATAATCAATAAGGCTAAGATCAGAACAAATTTCATGATAATGCTGCCTGACAAGTTGGATGATGTTATCCTTTTGCTAACTGCACCTCTCACAACTTTCCTCTGTATTTTAGATCCAAAACTAGGGACATCATCATCGGATGTTACCCTAATTACTGGACCTCTGGCAACCTTTTTTTGTATTTTAGAATAAAAGGTAGGGACATTATCTTCATCAGATTCAGATGTTACCCTAACCGGACGTCTGACTTTTTTCTCTATTTTTGAACGGAAACTAACGACGTCTTCATCGGAGTCGGAGGTTATCCTAGCCGGACGTCTGGCAACTTTCTTCTGTATTTTTGAATGGAAACTAACGACGTCTTCATCGGAGAGTATCCTAGCAGGACGTCTGGCAACTTTCCTCTGTATTTTTGTACGGAAACTAGGAACATCATCGTCACTTGTTCCCTCTCTATTATCTTGCCGATCCATTACTGATGGCAAATATAGGACCAGTTGGAACGGCTTCTTCTTTTTCTAGCTACACATCTCAGAGCTCATACACCCGAATGTTCTATGTATGATCTCAACCTTGAGACAGACCAGGGCCATATATAATGATGGAAGGATTTGTGGTCATATTCATCAATTACAGCCCAAGTAAATAAGTAATTTTATTAAGAATCTTTGGTCAATATTATATTTTCTTAAACAAAACCCCTATATACTTTTAAATATATATAATGAAAGACTAATTAAAAAATGACCAAGTCTAGCTCCCCTCAGTCAATGAGTTCATATACATGTATCAGTTAATTATCCATACAAATTCAACCTACAACCGTTTTCTTTATATAATAATCGAAGCCAACATCTTTCTTGATTCTTAAACTGGAAAAAATTATATTACACAGCGATAATGAGGATTGCAGGATTAAGTAATGATAAGAGAGGAAGGTTAGCAAGCCTGCTACTTTTTTTAATCAACGTTAATCATTTTTTTTTGAATTGTGTAATTTATCTTAAATTTTATATCTTGGATTATAAATTTTTAATTTTAAATTCTAAATTTTAAATCATAAATTCTTAAAAATTAAAATTTTTTTGAATTAAAAAAGAAAAATTTGCTAATATTAATTGTTCATAAGTATTTTAGTCTTTTTAAATTGAGAAATTACCTACAATAGAATTGTTTAGAGTAAATTGAAAATACAAAATTGTCACAATCTTTTTATTCCGAGATTGTATGTCATTTCCAATGATAAGGGTTGTACATGCTATAAAGACACATACACTCAAGTTAATATGCATTGTAAGAGGCATTAAGTTAGAAATTATATGTGAGTATATGTATTTAGAATATTATATATATCATGAGACGATGATATTATTATGAGCTCATCTTCTTATATGATTCTGAAATTATGAATTGTCTTTTAAATTTAGTTGATAAATGAGAATAACTTACTTTTTTTTTAATGATTTGTTCATAAGATGTTTGATCAAGGGCAATGCATGAGAGAGCAAAGCAACGACGATTGAATTTAATTTCTGCTCGGAAGGTTGTTAGACCTTATTTATGCGTGAGCATCTTTCCTATCTTTTCCTAGTGAATTTGTATCTAAATTATTGAGTTTAATAAAGAATTAATTATCTTTTAGTCAATATGGATGCTACTTTAAATCTTGTGCAATTCTGTTTATTTTAGGTAGTATTCATCTGGATTTGATAGAGTTTCTGTAGAAGAACAGATGAAGACGAATGATGCTGTCAACCCCTGACCTCTCTGTACTCAAACCTGAATAACTCGAGCTACAGAGGTTTAATGGACGTGATTCCAGTGACTTTGAAAAGCTAACTTTCAGAGATTTCCAACGATATATAATAGTCCATACTTCTTCTCCAAACTCGCTGCCAAGGCTGCGCCTAACTTGAGATTTCTCAAGTTAGGCACAAGACACAACAACAATACGCGAGATTGGTCCTGCCCACTTCAAGTTAGGCGCACTAAAGCCCAAGTTAGGTGCAGCTTCACTCAACTAAACTCCAATTCATGCTGCCAAGCCCAAGCTAGGCGTGGATCCTAGTGAAGCCAAGTGGTCCCCATCCATCAATTGAAGATTTGCTGATTGCTATAATTAATTCTAATTTAAATTCAAATTTTAAAAATAGGAAAAGATATTATTTTAGTTTTAAAGATAGATTTTAAATTAATTAGGATTAGATATAAATTGGGGGATACCATCTCAACATTATTCCAGACTACCAAAATACATTTTATTAGAATCTTTATTTTCTACTCTGAACCATGAGCAACTAATCATCCATTGTTAAGGTTAGGAGCTCTGTCTATTTCTATGGATTAATTTTATTGCTTTTTCTCTTTTGATTCATGTATGGATTTATAATTTAAGGATTTTTTTTGCTCTTTATCTTATGAATTTGGGTGGAATGGAAGTATGACACTCTTTCTATTTGAGTTTTTGTATAACTTGGAAAACCTTTTTACTTGAACAACAGCTTGAAAACATATTCTCCTAAATTTTAATTATCTGGATTTAATGGGATATGTGACATATAATCCTTTTATTTTTGGGTAATTAGAATTTTTGTGGCATATAAACTGGAATTTGATCATGTAGCTTCTAATTGAAATTAATTGACCAAGGAATTGGCAGTTAATGAATTTTAGAGGAGACTAGAAAAGGTCTAAGGAATTAGGGTCTAGTCACATATAGTTTGCCATAAATTAAATCCTACATAATTAAAATAGTTAGTAAGAAAAGTAAATCCGGAAAAATAGATAACTCAGAAGCCTTAACTGCTATCTCAATATTTTACACCCAACTCATTCACCTGCGTGTCTTCAAACATCTAAATTTATTAATTAATGCTCTTTGAATATTCAAACACTATTTTCTTTCTATTTGTCTAACTAAGCCTATCAAATACTATTGTTGCTTAATCCATCAATCTTCGTGCGATCGACCCTTACTCACACAAGGTATTACTTGGTACGACCCGGTGCACTTGCCGATTAGTTTGTAGTTATAAATTCCGTACCAAATTTTTGACACCGTTGCCGGAGATTGATTGTGATTAACAACTATTCGTTGTTTGATTGCTTAGAATAGATAATTTTTTTTTAATTGATTTTGTTTTAGTATTATTAATTTTTTTATTTTATTTTCTATTTTTTCTCTTTAACGTCCCTTCCTTTTTTTTCGTTTGTTAATCCCCTGTCTCGTTTTCTTTTAATTAGTTTATTTTAATATTATTAATTTCTATTTTCATTTTTTCTTTGTTTTTTTTCTCTTGCTTTTCGTTTGTTTCCCTATCCCACTATTTGATTTCACTTTTTTTTTTATTAATTTTTTATTCTTTTCAAAAACTTTACGTCGTTTCTTTTTTTTTTTTTCCTTTTTATTTGTACTTTCGTTTATTTTCGTTTTGTTTCTGTTCATTATTAATTTATTTTATTTTTTTATATTTTATTAATTTTATTTTATTTCTGTTTTTAATTTAAAAAAAATTTAAATAAGTAAAAAAATTTAATAAATAAAAAATAGCACTAATATTTTTCTTAATTTCTTAAATTAAGTTTGGTGTTTCCTAGTTAGTTTTATTTTAATTTTTCTTATTTTAATTTTTAGAATTTTTTTCTTTCTTCTTTACTCTCCTGTTTGCCACATGGTGCGTTTAATTCTGTTTGGTGTTGTGTGCTAAGGAAAAATAATGGAGAGAAATCATATGGGTTACTACTCACACCCGAGTAGTGATTCATATCATTATGAATGGGGGAACTACCCAAATTTTGGTTGGCAAGGTCAAAACCAAAGAAACTTCAGTGCTCCATGTTTCAACTATCAAGAGCCACCACCTCCCTATTCATATCAAGAACCACCATCTCCATATACATACCAAGAACCATCATTTTTCTACCCATATCAAGAGCCACCATCTACCTATTCTTACCAAGAACCATCATCTTTTTACTCTTATCAAGAATCATCACCTCCTTCTTATTCTTATCAAGAACCATCACCTCCTCTTTATTCATCTCAAATACCATCAGATCTTGAACTTCTAATGAAAGAATTCTTACATGATATAAAGACGAGTGTCAAAAATATAGAGAAACATGTGCAGTCGATTATCAAGTTACAAGAAGAGGAGCAAGCAAATTCCTTCCCAAGAGATATAATACAAGATCCTATAGAAGAAAGTGAGGAAATTAATCAAAGGAGTTCATACTCCAATGAATTAGAGAACTTTCTACCCTCACACATGGAAGAAGAAGAAGATGCAAAAACAAAGGAGGTTGATGCACCAACAAAGAAGAAAGATGCACAAACAAAGGAGGTTGCAAGGGATGAAAATAATTATGGGAATCTACACTCCAATGAAGCAGAGAGCGGCATAGAGGGTGAGTTTATTGAATCACCAATTCAAGAAGTTCTTGATGAAGGGTACACTCTAACCATCACACAACACCCACATGTTGAAATCAAAGAAGTGAAGATAACCAAGGGAAGCACTGAAAAGGGGATTGTGACCAAGAAACAGAAGAAAATATCCATGAAGAAGAAAATGTCAACAAAAAGCAATCCAACCTCTCCCCCAACAAGCAAGGTGAATCAAGCTAATCACAATAAAAGAAAGCTTGTTAGGAGGACTTCATATCAGGGGGCACTAATCTTCACCTCTCCCCCCTTGGAGACATTTCTTTTAACCAACTGGAAGAAGAGGAAGAAACTTCAATAATCAAGTGTCAAGCTAGTGACGTTAAAGAAGCGCTTGTCGGGAGGCAACCCGATAATTTCATATCCTTAGTACTTTTCGTAGTAGTAATTTTCTTACTTGATTTTTTATTGAGTTTTTACTGTTTCTCTGATCATGCATCTATTTTATCACATGAACCGGACACCTCAGTTCTTCTTTGCTTGAGGACAACTAAACCTTTAAGTTTGGTGTTGACGCTTCGCTTAAAGGTTTTCTGTTTATTCCTATGGCACCAAAAGGGAGGCGAATCATCTTCACTGAGGAGCACAACCTGAAGAATAAAATGACCGCTAGGATAACTAAGGTGGTTGAGTTCCTTTCATTTTTATTCCTCCCCTCTTTTTCTATATTATGTTCTGATTTTCTGCTATTTTTGCTTTGTTTGTTGCATGATCCTTTATTAGTTAGAATCCTAAGTCTAGTTTAGTTTTCTCTTAATTGATTTAAAAGATATCTCACGTATTACTCACTAAGCTTGAATTCAAATAAAAAATACAGAAGTGATGTATTGCATGAGAAATTGAGTTAATTTTAAGAGTAGTCTTATTTACTTAGATGTGGTGGCAATACTTTTTGTTTTCTGAATGAATGTTTGAATAGTGCATATTTTTGATAGTGAAGTTTATGAATGTTAAAATTGTTGGCTCTTGAAAGAATGATGAAAAAAGAGAAATGTTATTGATAATCTGAAAAATCATAAAATTGATTCTTGAAGCAAGAAAAAGCAGTAAAAAACACGAAGCTTGCAAAAAAAAATATATAAAAATAATATATAAAATAAAGAAAAAGAAAGAAAAAAAGAAAAAAAGTAAGCAGAAAAAGCCAATAACCCTTTAAACTAAAAGGCAAAGGGTAAAAAGGATCCAAGACTTTGAGCATTAATGGATAGGAGGGCCCAAAGGAATAAAATTCTGGCCTAAGCGGCTAAATCAAGCTCTCCTTAACCATTTGCTTGTGGCGTGAAGGTGTCAAGTGAAAAGCTTGAGACTAAGCGGTTAAAGTCGTGGTCCAAAGCAAAACGATTGTGCTTAAGAACTCTGGATACCTCTAACTGGGGACTCTAGCAAAGTTGAGACACAATCTGAAAAGGTTCACCCAGTTATGTGTTTGTAGCATTTATGTATCCGGTGGTAATACTGAAAAATAAAATGCTTAGGGTCACGGTCAAGACTCATAAAGTAGGTGTGTTCAAGAATCAACATATTGAACTAGGAGAATTAATAACACTATTTGAATTCTTAGTTCCTATGGATGTCAATCATTCTGAACTTCAAAGGATAAAGTGAGATGTCAAAATTATTCAGGATTGCAGTTGTAAACCCCATTATAAAAAGAGACATGAGCTTAATCGAACTCTCATTCTCATGCAAATTCACATCCTAAGCTTATATTAGTTCTGGTTGCTTGAGGTTCAAGTTTGGTGTTGTGATGCATGAGCATCTTTCCTATCTTTTCCTAGTAAATTTGCATCTAAATTATTGAGTTTAATAAAGAATTAATTATTTTTTAGCCAATATGGATGCTACTTTGAATTTTGTGCAATTTTATTTATTTTAGGTAGCATTCAGCTGGATTTGATGGAGTTTCTGCAGAAGAAGAGATGAAGGCGAATGATGCTGTCAACCCTGACCTCTCTGCACTCAAACCTAAATAACTCGAGCTACAGAGATCCAATGGACGTGATTTCAGTGTCGTTGGAAAGCTAACTTCTAGAGCTTTCCAACGATATATAATAGTCCATGCTTCTTCTCCAAACTTGCTGCCAAAGCTGCATTAGGCACACGGCACAACAACAATACGCGAGATTGGTCTTGCCCACTTCAAGTTAGGCGCACTAAAGCCCAAGTTAGGCGTAGCTTCACTCAACTAAACTCCAATTCATGTTACCAAGCCCAAGTTAGGCGTGGATCCTAGTGAAGTCAAGTGGTCCCCATCCATCAATTGAAGATTTGCTGATTGCTATAATTAATTATAATTTAAATTCAAATTTTAAAAATAGAAAAAGATATTATTTTAGTTTTAAAGATAGATTTTAAATTAATTAGGATTAGATATAAATAGGAGGATACCACCTCAACATTATCCCAGACAACCAAAATACATTTTATTAGAATCCTTATTTTCTACTCTGAACCATGAGCAACTAATCCTCCATTGTTAAGGTTAGGAGCTCTGTCTATTTCTATGGATTAATTTTATTGCTTTTTCTCTTTTGATTCATGTATGGATTTATAATTTAAGGATTTTTTTTTTGCTCTTTATCTTATGAATTTGGGTGGAACGGAAGTATGACCCTCTTTCTATTTGAGTTCTTGTATAACTTGGAAAAGCTCTTTACTTGAACAACAGCTTGAAAACATATTCTCCTAAATTTTAATTATCTGGATTTAACGGGATACGTGACATATAATCCTTTTATTTTTGGATAATTAGAGTTTTTGTGACATATAAACTGAAATTTGATCATGTAGCTTCTAATTGGAATTAATTGACCAAGGAATTGGCAGTTAATGAATTTTAGAGGAGACTAGAAAGGTCTAAGGAATTAGGGTCTAGTCACATATAGTTTGCCATAAATTAAATCCTACATAATTAAAATAGTTAGTAAGAAAAGTAAATCCGGAAAAATAGATAACTCTGAAGCCTTAACTGCTTTCTCAATATTTTACACCCAACTTATTCACCTACCTGTCTTCAAACATCTAAATTTATTAATTAATGCTCTTTGAATATTCAAACACTATTTTTTTTTCTGTTTGTCTAACTAAGCCTATCAAACACTATTGTTGCTTAATCCATCAATTTTCGTGGGATCGACCCTTACTCACGTAAGGTATTACTTGGTACGACCCGGTGCACTTGCCGGTTAGTTTGTGGTTATAAATTCTGCATCACTTATCCGAACTCACAAGATGATTGAGAAAGATTGAGAAAGTCTCTTCTTTGTGTTCCATTTGAACTAAGTTGAAAGCGTAACCTACAAAGATATTTTAGTACTTAAGTTAGTAAGGAGTTTAGAGGTATATATTCAAAACAGTTATATTATACATAAAAGTCTTTTTGGTTTACAAGTCTTACAAGTTGGGCTAAACCCAATAGAAACTACGCTCATTCACAGAAACGTGTTGACACGTGAATCACGTTTTCAAAGCGCTCATTCACTATTATGAACGACTCTTCTTCTTCTTCCTCGATGAAAACCACAACTGTCATTTTTTTTCGCGTTTTTCCACCTCCTCTTCTTCCTTCTTCTTCTCCGTCTTCTTTGTGTTTCTCCTCCTTTTTCTTTGCGTGTTTCATCTTCATCGTCGTGTTTCTCCTCTTTCTTCTTTTAATTTTGCAACAATATTTATTTTTTTCTTTGTTTGATTTTTTTCTCCCAAAAAGAATTATGAAAATATGAAATAAGAAGATGCAGAAGAAGAAGCAGCAGAAGATGAGGAGGAGGAAGAGGATTGGAAGAGTTCTGAATAATGCAGAACTTATCAGAATAAAAATACACCCAAAATTCCTTAAAATACACCCAAATATGTTCGTTTACACCCAAATATCTTCGTTTTATACCTAAAATTGCTACAAATACAGAAATAAGTTATGCTTCGTGTATACTAAAATCAGCCACCAAAGTCAGCCACCAGCATAAAATACATACTGAAATACAAATATACATTGAAAATAAATTAAACCACATGTATTTATACACAAATACATTGGTGGATGATTTTAGTGGCTGATTTTAGAGTACAAATAGCATTTTTATACAAAAAAATGTTTCCTCTAATGCTGCATTTTTTTCTTCTTCTTTTTCTTCTTTCTTTCTTTCTTTTAGTTAAATAAATGTAAGTTCATCATCTTTCAAGTAATTTTGCAGCATTATGTGTTTCTTCTTCTTCTTCATTTGATTTTTTGTTTTTATTCTTGTTAAGAGAGTAAAACAAGAAGAAACTTAAAAAGGTAAAACAAAAAAGAAAAGATGAATAAGAAAAAAAGAAGAAGAAGATGGTGATGATGATGGAAAAAAAAAGAAGCAGCAGAAGATGAGGAGGAGGAAGAGGATCGGAAGAGTTCTGAATTACGCAGAACTTATCAGAATAAAAATACACCCAAAATTCCTTAAAATACACCAAAATATGTTCGTGTTACACCCAAATATCTTCGTTTTACACCCAAAATTGCTGCAAATACAGAAATGAGTTATGCTACGTGTACACTAAAATCAGCCACCAAAGTCAGCCACCACTATAAAATACATACTGGAATACAAATATACATTGAAAATAAATTAAACCACACATGTATTTATACACAAATACGTTGGTGGATGCTTTTAGTGGTTAATTTTAGTGTACAAATAGCATTTTTGTACAGAAAAATATTTTCTCTAATGCTGCATTTTTTTTATTCTTCTTCTTTTCCTTATTTCTTTCTTTCTTTTAGTTAAATGAATGTAAGTTCATCATCTTTTAAGTAATTTTGCAGCATTATGTGTTTCTTCTTCTTCGTTGTTTGATTTTTTTATTTTTATTCTTATTAAGAGAGTTAAATAAGAAGAAACTTGAGAAGGTAAAACAAAAAGGAAAAGATAAAGAAGAAGATGGTGGTGATGATGATGAAAAAAAAAAGAAGCAGCAGAAGATGAGGAGGAAGAAGAAGAGTTCTGAATTATGCAGAACTTATCAGAATAAAAATACATCCAAAATTTCTTAAAATACACCTAACTATTTTCGTGTTACACCCAAATATCTTTGTTTCACACCCAAAATTGCTGCAAATACAGAAATGAGTTATATTACGTGTACACTAAAATCAGCCACCAGTATAAAATACATACTGAAATACAAATATACATTGAAAATAAATTAAACCACACATGTATTTATACACAAATATATTGGTGGCTGATTTTAGTGGTTGATTTTAGTGTACAAATAGCATTTTTATACAAAAAATGCTTCCTGTAATGCTGCATTTTTTTCTTCTTCTTCTTTTCCTTATTTCTTTCTTTCTTTTAGTTAAATGAATATAAGTTCATCATGTTCTAAGTAATTTTAGAGCATTATGTGTTTCTTCTTCTTTGTTTGATTTTTTTGTTTTTATTATTGTTAAGAGAGTAAAACAAGAAGAAACTTGAGAAGGTAAAACAAAAAGAAAAAGATGAATAAGAAAAAAAGAAGAAGAAGATGGTGATGATGATGAAGAAAAAAAAAAGAAGCAGCAGAAGATGAGGAGGAGAAAGAGGAAGAGTTTTGAATTATGCAAAATTTATCAGAATAAAAATACACCCAAATATCGTCATTTTACACCCAAATTTGCTGCAAATACAAAAAATATTTTCTCTAATGCTGCATTTTTTTTATTCTGAATTTAACCATACCTCAGCCACTTGATTGGATTCAAAAACAATAATCAATTTCGTTCTAGTTCAATTGACAATCTGAACTTGAATTATTCATTATATTCAACGAGAAAACTGATGATGGAGGAGAAAGAGAAAAAGAAAGGAAGAGAAAAAAATCCAATGAAAAAAGAATGAGGAAGAGAATTAGGAGGAAGAAGTGGTGTTGATGGCGACGATAACGAAGAAGAATAAGAACGTGCAAGAACGTACGGTAACATAAAGAAAAAGAAGTAGAATGTGCGCGCGTTGATCGAAAAATCTATTAAATTAAGAGGCGCGTGAAATCGACGTGTTAAAAAAGAGACGTCTGGTATAAAATAAAATATATAGACTTATATAACTTGTATAAATAAAAAGGTTTGTATGTGGAGAATAATTCTATTCAAAAAATGTACTTACTTTTGTTTGTAATCATAACCTCCCATTTATATGATATTCATATAAGGGTTACTAACATTATTTATTATAAGCAAGGTTTGTATTTATTATGATTCTAAAAATTGAATTGGACCAGTTAATTCAATTGGATTAACCAAAAGCAGGTCTTTTAGCCGGTTTAATTGACATAAAAATTTATATGCAAAAATTAAAATTGGTGAAAAATTGACCGAATTAATTATTAACTGATGAACTGTGAGAATCAGTTCGATATTTTAAAGAATTTTAGTTCAGTATTAAACTTTCTAAAATAACGTTGTTCTAAATTTAAAAAAAAAGTTTTTCTTTCTTTCAACAATCCAATAAGCCTAAATTTATGTTAGTTATTATTATTATTATTGATACGTTACCTGTATCCTCGGTCGCCCGGAATACTCGGCACGTAAATATCTGAGGCTGGCGTCACATTAAACAAGCTCGGAACAAGAGCAGATAAGCTCGGCCTCATCCATTCGAATAAAAAGACACGTGCATCATAAAGCTCGGTCCCGTATCAGCCGTCCGAAAATCTCGGCACGTGATCAGGACCGAAGCAGCATCACCCAATTGAAAATAAGAAACGTGCTCAGCTGGTTTATAGCACCAAAACAGAATATCATAACCAACCTACAAACTAGGACTTATCCACTAACGGGTAAAAACCAACTCCTATAAAACCTAGCTAATATGCTCGGCTAGGTCTCAGGTTCTATCACTCTCACTCTTCTACTCTTTACTCTTAACTCACTCACTGAGAATCATCACTGACTTGAGCGTCAGAGTATCTTGTGCAGGTATTTCCGCCGCGGTGTTTGACTTTCGGCCGACGTGAAGCTCTTCCTCTTTGGTGTCAACTCACTCGGAAGCGCTCAAGCTCGGCCTCCCTAGTGTTCGGACGAACCACTTGGCGCCCACCGTGGGGCCCGGAGTACATCTAACCCCATTTTTTCCCTCGTTCAGTCTTCTACTTTATTTTGCAGGATTCCCGATCCTCGGACATGGCTGACAAGGAGAATCCACAACTCTCACAGGACGACCTCCTAGCTCAAATCGCTGAGCTTCAGGCGGAGGTACGAAGAATAGCCGAGCTCTCAACACAGAACAATGGAGAGAACTCCAAAGGCTCGGCTCAAAGTGCGGCGGACCCTTTAAACATCGTCCCGCCAAAGGAGAAGCTCACCCTTGATAACCCTTTCTCCGAGGAGATCACAAACTACCAGATGCCGAAAAACTTTACGCTGCCCACCGCGCTAGAACCATACAAGGGGTTCGGCGACCCTCGGGCCCATGTGAAGAAGTTCCAATCAATGATGTTCTTCAACGGCCCTAACAATGAGCCCGTCCTCTACCGAGCATTCCCCACGTACCTAGATGGTGCTGCGTTACTCTGGTTTTCTAAACTTTCTGCAGGTTCGATTTCCTCCTTTGAAGACCTCGCCAGATCATTCATTGATTATTTTGCTGCATCAAGAATCTACGTACATGGCTCGGACTATCTCGGCACCATCAAACAAGGTCAGCACGAGAGCCTGAAAGACTACATGACCAGATTCGCTGACGCCACTATGGAGATCCAAGACTTGGACCCGGCCGTTCACCTGCACGCTCTCAAGGCCGGCCTTAGGCCTGGCAAATTTCGGGAGACCATTGCCATAACAAAGCCGAAGACGCTAGAGGAATTCCGAGAAAGGGCGGCAGGTCAAATGGAGATCGAAGAGCTCCGAGAAGCCCAAAAGTCGGACAAACAACCACATCGGAGAGACAAAGAAAGGACTTTCAGATTGCCAAGCAACAGGGACACTAAGAAACCTTCTAAGCCCGCGTCAAAGTACAACACATACACCAGATTCAATACCAGAAGAGAGAACATCATCAGAGAAATCCTCAACGCCAAAATCATAAAGCCACCAGCCCGAGCAGGGAACTACCATGATCAACGGTTCGTGGACAAGACAAAGCATTGTGCCTTCCACCGGAAGTTCGGTCATACTACGGATGACTGCATCGTTGCGAAGGACCTCCTGGAAAGGCTGGCACGCCAAGGGCTCCTGGACAAATACATCGAGACCCGGAAAGGCAGAGGAGGAAACTCGGACAGGGTAGAACATAAGCAAGCAATCGCCGACGAAAAAAAAGAGAGGACGACTCCTGATCCACCAAGAGGAGTCATCAACCACATATCAAGGGGATTCGCAGGCGGAGGAGAAACAAGCTCGGCCAGGAAATGAAGCTATAGAGCGATGCTGGCAATCGAAGGAACTATACAACCAAAGAAGGACAAAGAACCAGATGTCACAATATCCTTCAACCAAGCAGACTTCAAATCGGCAAGCCCTAACCTCGACGATCCCGTGGTAATTTCAATCCAGGTCGGAGAACTGTTGGTAAGAAAAATATTGTTAGATCCAGGTAGTAGTGCTGATGTTTTATTTTACTCTACTTTTACAAAAATGATATTATCAGAAAAATTGATACAACCCTCCTCCGGAGAGCTAATTGGGTTCTCCGGAGAGAGAGTCCCCATCATGGGACACATATGGCTAAAGACCACAATGGGAGAAATCCCTATGTCAAAGTCGATTGATATTCAATACCTAATAGTAAACTGTTACAGCCCTTACAATATTATACTTGGGAGACCCGCCCTGAATATATTCAGGGCAGTGGTTTCCACATTACATCTGTGTGTCAAGTTTCCAGTGCAGGAAAACAAGATCGCTACGGTGTATGCCGACCATCAAGAAGCTCGGCAATGCTATAACGCTGGTCTAAAATCAGTACAAACAAAACAGGAAGCTCGGCCCCAGGTTCAAGCAATCCACACGTCTGCCAACACAGCGACACTAGCCGATCTCGACCCAAGGGAAGACCTCGGCGAAAGACCTCGGCCAATGGACAATCTTCAACAAGTAACACTGGCATCAGACGACAAACAATGCACATATGTTGGAGAAGCATTAGAAGGGGCAGACCGAGCAAGACTCATTCACATACTGCGTCAGAACGCCGACCTTTTTGCATGGACACCAGATGACATGCCCGGAATAAACCCAGAAGTCATCTGCCATAAGCTAGCAATCGACAAAACAATCCGACCAGTTGCACAGAAGAAAAGGAACCTCGGAGAGGAGAAAAACCAAGCAGCACTTGAAGAAACCCAGAAGCTCCTCAATGCAGGCTTTATCAGAGAGATCCGCTTCACCACATGGTTGTCCAACGTGGTAATGGTAAGGAA
Organism: Arachis ipaensis; assembly: GCF_059453495.1. Lineage (NCBI taxonomy): Eukaryota > Viridiplantae > Streptophyta > Magnoliopsida > Fabales > Fabaceae > Arachis > Arachis ipaensis. The sequence goes on from NC_142437.1 coordinate 108,725,881, forward strand.
GAGCTCAGGTAAATGGCGCATGTGCGTCGACTTTACAAACTTAAACAGAGCATGCCTAAAGATGCATATCCATTGCCTTGCATAGATAAATTAGTTGATAATGCCTCTGGTTTCAAAGCTTTGAGTTTCATGGATGCATACTCTGGTTATAACCAGATTCTAATGCACCCAGAAGACCAAAGCAAAACAGCTTTTATAACAGAACATGGGAACTTTTGTTACAAGGTAATGCCCTTTGGCCTAAAGAATGCAGGTGCAACATACCAAAGGCTAATGGACAAAGTATTCCAACAGCAGATAGGCCGCAATATGGAGGTCTATGTAGATGATATGGTGGCAAAAACACCCATGCAGGGGTCACACTGTGACGACCTAGTAGAAATCTTCAAACAAATCCGAGCATATAACATGAGACTCAATCCAGACAACTGTGCGTTCGGAGTACAAGGAGGGAAGTTCCTTGGATTCATGTTAACGTCTCGAGGCATCGAGGCCAACCCAGAAAAATGCAAGGCCGTTCTGAACATGGCAAGCCCAAAAACGGTAAAGGAAGTCCAGCAACTTGCAGGACGAATCGCTGCTCTATCACGTTTCCTACCCGCAGTAGCAAAGCGATCTTACCACTTCTTCCAGACATTCTCTAAAGGCAGGAAGTTCAACTGGACAGAGGAATGCGAGAATGCTTTTACTGAACTCAAACACCACCTAACATCACCACCAATCCTCCAAAGACCAGAGACAGGTAAGCCACTGTATTAATACCTATCAATATCTAACCATGCTATAAGCTCGGTTTTAGTAACAGAAACAGGAAGAAAGCAAAACCCAGTATACTTCATCAGTAGGGTACTACAACCAACGGAAACACGGTACCCGAAGATAGAACAATTGGCGCTAGCACTAATCACCACAGCAAGAAGACTGCAACACTATTTCCAGAGCCACACAATCATAGTACGAACAGACCAACCGCTAAGGCAGATATTAACCAGACCCGAGCTCGCCGGCAGATTGATAAAATGGTCGGTCGAACTCTCCGAGTTCGACATCCAGTACAAGTCAAGGAAAACACTGAAGTCACAGGTGCTAGCCGACTTTATATCGGAACTGACTAATGACACACATAATACAGAGGCCAGTTGGAGCATACATGTGGACGGAGCGTCAAACAAAGAAGGCAATGGGGCAGGGATACTACTAAAAGAAGGAGACAAAGTGGTGACCGAACAGTCACTACAATTCCGCTTCAACGCAAGCAACAATCAGGCAGAATATGAGGCCCTACTTGCTGGACTAAAGCTCGCCCTACAACTACAAATACCTCGAATAACAGCCTACTGCGACACTTCATTAGTGGTACATCAAATAAAGGGCGAATTCCAGGTAAAAGATCCTCTGTTAGAGAAATATTGGCTCATAACAAAGGATCTAATTTCAAAATTTAAAGAATTTGATATTATCCATGTAAACCGAGAACAGAACACCAGGGCCGATGTGTTATCTAAGTTAGCCACAACTCGGCAAGCCGAAAACACATCGGCACTAGCCCAGCTAACACTTGACAAACCAAGTTTTGAGCAGGATACAATTTTGAGTATTACACAGGTCCCAGATTGGCGAATACCTTTTCTTGATTACATCAATACAGGCACCATTCCAAATGATGAGCCAAACTTACCACTCTTCCGAAGAAGAGCAAGTTTCTATATAGTGCTCGGAAACACCCTATACAGGCGAGGACATTCACAACCACTACTCAAGTGCATCAGCAACAAGGAGGCCGAGGAAGTTATGGCTGAAACGCATGAAGGAGTCTGTGGCAACCATATCGGCGGCCGAGCATTAGCAGCAAAGATTCTGCGAACAGGATACTATTGGACGACAATAAAACGGGACTGCATCAATAAAGTAAAAACATGCGATAATTGTCAAAAGCACGCCACCCTCTCAGAGACCCCGGCCGAGGAGCTCCATACCATAAAGGTAAGCTGGCCTTTCGATAGGTGGGGATTGGATATCCTCGGACCCTTTCCGAAAGCGCCAGGCCAGGTAAAGTTCCTCTTAGTGTCAATTGACTATTTCTCTAAGTGGATAGAAGCACAACCACTAGCACACATAACAGCAGAGAAAGTGCGATCTTTCCTATGGAAAAATATCATATGCAGATTCGGTATCCCAAGAGAAATAATCTCGGATAACGGAAGACAATTTACAGACCATAAGCTCGCCACCTTTCTAACAAACTTTAATATCAAACATCACTTCAGCTCAGTAGAGCACCCGCAGACTAACGGACAAGTTGAATCAGCTAACAAAATTATCTTGCAGGGATTAAAGAAAAAGCTCGGGGAAGCTAAAGGAGAGTGGGCCGACCTCATCCCAGAAATTCTATGGAGTTACAACACCAGCATTCAATCTGCCACAGGGGAAACTCCCTTCAAATTGGTATATGGCGCAGAAGCGCTCATTCTAGTAGAGGTCAGCATCTCAACGTTAAGAACCGAGCTCTACAATCAACCAAATAATCAACAAGCTTGGACAACCGAATTGGACCTTGTAGAAGAAGAAAGGGACATTTTCGCCATAAAACAACGAGCCAGAAAACAATATCTAGAGCTAAGACACAACAAAAGAGTAATACACATATCCTTCAACAATGGAGACCTCATACTTAGACGAACAGAGGATGCTCGAAAACCGTCATCACATGGCAAATTAGCGGCAAATTGGGAAGGACCTTTCCGAGTCCTCCAAAACCTCGGAAAGGGGGCTTACAAATTAGAAACCCTTAGAGGAGAACAACTCCCAGGAATATGGAACGTCTCCTCTCTAAGGGAATATCAGTCATAACACAGCCTGTATAATAGCGAATGATGGTACTCTTTTTCCCTCCGAAGGTTTTTTCCCAAATAACAAGGGTTTTACTCGGAAAGGGTTTTAATGAGGCCGGACGCAACAAATCATTGTACCCATACAACTTAATGTGCAACCAAAACAGCTCTCATTTTGATAGTTAGCATACATTTCAGTTAGTAAACACTTCAAATTATCCGAGCATAATCCTCGGAACCCTAACATCACAAGCCGAGCTTATCACCACCACAAAAACAAGTCAAAGTGTCTCCAGTAAACTAATCCGAGCTTCATACTCGGAATTCTAAACGCGCATACCGAGCATAATACTCGGAAAAAATACAACAAACATCAGATTATTTAAACAAGTCCCAAGAGATCACTCTACCATAACCCTTGTATTAGAGCTACTGCTCTCTTTACCAACAATCAAGAAACAGTTGCAACTGTCACCAACACATAATCATGAATTCATCCAAAATATCAGTTTTTACAAAGTCATAACTAAGCCGAGCTATATGCTCGGAACACAAAAGTATCGCAACCAAATTACATACTCGGTACCCAAAACGTTATTGCCAAATATTCGAAAACATAGTTCAAGATAAAACAGCCACAAGTTTCAAGCATGCTACAAGTATACAAAATAAACAAGATCAAATACTAAAATCCTAGTCTGCCTTATCACCTATGCTAGATCCCTCACTCTCATCAGCACCTTCATCTTCGACAAGTTCACCATTAACAACCACTTTCATGACATCAAGTTTCGAAGGATCAGCTTCCGGATACACCACCTTGACCTGGGAGACAGCACGGTCAAACCCTTGGGCAAAAGCCTCATAAACTCCGCCTTCCAACTCTTTGACCCGAGCAGAGAGCTGATCGTTCTCAGATTCCACAACCTTCAATTTTTCAGACAAGGACTTTTGAAGTTTTTTCTCATTGGCCAACTCCAACTCCTTTTTCTCCATAGAAGCAGCAAGCTCAGCAATTTTCTGATCTTTTTCCTGAATGATCCCAGACAGCTCTTCTACACGGGAAACTTCAGTCTGCTCCCGATCCAGGGCAAGCTCCTGTGCTCGGCCAATGGCAACAATCCGAGCACCAATCACCTACGAAAATAAAATAACGTAATAAGAGACATCAACAAAAAGCCACAACCTCAAACAAAATAAACTATACCTGTAGAAACCGACTAACACCAGCTCGGCCAACTTCCTCAATCATTTTCATATCGTCTGGAAAGCAACACAGTTCGTCAGCCATAGTACTGAAAGGATACAACTTTGCCCACAGAGACCTAGCGTGCTCATTCTCGTCATAACCGTGAAGCCTTTTCTGCGACTCGTATGCAGACTCAACCTTCTCCAAAATCATAGAAGACTCCCCCTTACCCTCCAAAACCTCGGCAAGGCTGCCCTGGGCTTGTCCCCTCTTCCTCTTATGTTTCGGCCCATGATGAATCAAGGCAGCTAAACCTTTCCCAGCATTCGAAGACACCTCCTTTTCACCTTTCTTGCGCTGGTTGAAGAAAGATTTCAGGCCCGCAGTTGTAATTGCAGGAGCCCTCTCGGCTGCAGAACAAAGACAAGCAAATAAAAACCAGAAAGAGCACCTTATAAAGGAAAGACAGAAGCATGGCAAATTAAGTTACCTATGTGATCATAAACAGCCTGTCTATTAGTATCCCATTTCAACATCTCGGCAATCGATAACAACCCCTTCGGACCCAATGATTTAAATAAGAAGCTCATCATAATATCATCATCTGGATGCCTATCATCTACGTCTAATACCTGATAAGGTTCGGGACACCAAGACAAGGGAAATTTTTCGACCAAGTGCTCATTCAAATAGAAGGGAAACTCCTCGGTTACACTCCTTACCTTAACAAACATCGACTTAAAATCCTTAAACGAAGATTTATACAGACCAAAGATAGCCCGACGCAGATAACTGCTAAGATTTACCCACAACCCACGTCCCACCCCCTTAGCCTGAAACAACGAGAAGAAAAGCCTCAGAGAAGGGGGGTAATCTAATAACTCCATCAATACCTCGAAAGCCCGTACAAAACCCCAAGAATTCGGGTGCAGCTGGGTAGGGGCGCAGTTCAACCAGTATAAGACCCCACATTCAAATTCGGTAAAAGGCAGTTTGACCCCCAATTCAATAAACAAACAGCTATACATATAAAAGAAAGACCAATCCCTCAACTGGTCACAGACTCGGTCCTCTTTACCACACGGCAACAACTCTACCCTAATGTTACTACCTTTTCTAACCCACAAATCCGATCCCAGTAACTTTACTGACTCCTCATCATCAAACTGAGATGCATATTCCCTCACCCTGGAATCAACCCACCCACACGGATCAACCACATCACAGTCCTCCATTGCAGACAAAGAAAGAAAAATAAAGCACAAAAAGGTAGCAGAAAACGTGAATTCAGCACTGACCTTTGCTAGACATTCTCAGACAGGAAACCAAACCAAAACTCCTTTTTTCCAGAAAACAGCAGCAAATAGGAATTACAAAAAGCAAAGGTAATAAAAGAGCAAGCCAAGTAACCTAAACGGTTACACAAAACCCCCGCATTAAATCCTCGTCGTCAAAAAAGAGAGGCATTTAATGACCACGAAATCCAACGGACAGGGGTGCCTGGGGATGCGGGGCACGTTTCACATCAATCATGTCAAATGGCGCAAAGAACGAAGCAAGTATTCAACACATAAAAAACCGTTTCGTAGTCCAGACAAAACCAAGCCGAGCTTGGGGGCTACAAGGACCATATGCGACAAACAAAATCGGCAACCGAGGATCCAGTACTCTTGGTCCAAAAGCTCGCCTTAGTCCTGTCCACACCAAGGCAAGCTTGGGGGCTATGATACGTTAACTGTATCCTCGGTCGCCCGGAATACTCGGCACGTAAATATCTGAGGCTGGCGTCACATTAAACAAGCTCGGAACAAGAGCAGATAAGCTCGGCCTCACCCATTCGAATAAAAAGACACGTGCATCATAAAGCTCGGTCCCGTATCAGCCGTCCGAAAATCTCGGCACGTGATCAGGACCGAAGCAGCATCACCCAACTGAAAATAAGAAACATGCTCAGCTGGTTTATAGCACCAAAACAGAATATCATAACCAACCTACAAACTAGGACTTATCCACTAACGGGTAAAAACCAACTCCTATAAAACCTAGCTAATATGCTCGGCTAGGTCTCAGGTTCTATCACTCTCACTCTTCTACTCTTTACTCTTAACTCACTCACTGAGAATCATCACTGACTTGAGCATCGGAGTATCTTGTGCAGGTATTCCCGCCGCGGTGTTTGACTTCCGGCCGACGTGAAGCTCTTTCTCTTTGGTGTCAACTCACTCGGAAGCGCTTAAGCTCGGCCTCCCTAGTGTTCGGACGAACCAATTATTATTATTATTATTATTATTATTATTATTATTATTATTATTATTATTATTATTATTATTATTATTATTATTATTATTATTATTATCAAGAAAAAATCAGTTGCATGCTAATTGATGTTGTTAATCGTCATCCTACAAATTTTATTATGCAGCCAATGTATATTCAAAATCTAATTAAAATGCAATTTGTGTTGTTATTGTTTAATATCTAATTAACCCCTATATATTTGTTCATCCTCTCTTTTTTGTCATCGCCATACTATTAAATACTCCATCCATTTTAAAATAAATGTCACTTTTTATTTTTTGAATTTATTAAAAAATTAATAAAAAATATTATTTATTTATATACTAAAATTAATTATCATATATTTATATATAAATATATATATTATTTAATTTATTTTTAATATATATTTTATATTCTAATATATATTTTATACTAATAACTAATTTTTAGTATATAGCTAACATAGTTAAAAATTAATGTATCTAAATAAATTTTAATTAATCCAAAAAAAATACGTATTTTAATTAAAACCGAAAAAGTATTAAATATCGGTCCTATATAAGAAATTAACTTTTTTAAGTCAAACAATCAATTAATAAACGATTCAAATATACAAGAGAGAAAAGAGAAAGATAAATGGCTTATTATAAAAATAGTAATATTAATTAATTTAACTAACCCCTGCATTTTAATTTACAAACCTATTATAATGAAAGAATATTTTTTAAAAAATTGAAGTCTTCCGTCAATCAATCATGTTTAATGAGTTCATACATAGACGGGTGATTGTTAGGAAATTATTTGATTTTCTAACTTATTTGTGGGTAATATATATATTAATTATAATCACAAATTATGTTATTTTAAATTAAATTATTTATATAATGATGATCTCATTTATTGTTTTAAATGCTAATTGAATAAGTTATTATTACTTTTGATTTGGAATTAAATGAGAATAAAACCGGATATTATCTTTTGTTCCTTAGATAATTATCTTTTTGGATTTTAGATATATTATCTTTTGGGCTTTAGATACTATTTTATTTGGGTTTAAGGGTTTAATGGGTGTCATGCTCAAATATAAATAGACTTTCAGGGTTTCGGTCCCCAATATACCAAAGCCGCCTTTGTTACTCTTTCCCCATCAAAAGAGTTGCAGTTCAGCCACCTAGGAATACAGAAGGCTTTGGTTGAGGAAGATCGAAAGAACCACAAGATCCAAACTCTTCCGATCGTATGATTCATGTTTATGAATTCAGGTACGCTTCCGCATTATGTTATGTTATATTTTTGATAATTCGATATGGATGATCTAGGTTAATAAAATTAATTTATTCCAACAAGTGGTATCAGAGTCATTCATAATTTAATTATCGAAAATATTCAATTTTATTTTTTAATTACTGAATTGATATATGGATCGATGTATATATGTTTCTTATTACGTTACCATGTTTTATATATATATATTATATTTGTGCGACTGTGTGTGTTAGTGTATATGGATTTAGTATTATTCCACATCTACAACGTAACATATCGCCGTTTTGGTTGCTTTTGAATATATATGTGTATATATATTGTCCATCATTCATATATATCATTATTTGGTTATACTTTAAGGATATATATGATTACGTATATATATTTTATGAGACGGTCTGTTTTTTATTAGTTTGGCAGAAATTTTTTTTGAATTTTTTATAATAAGTAATAAATTATTTTTTTAAATATTAATAAAATATTGCTAATCTTTGATCGTCTTGGATCTGTTTTTTTGTGTACCATTAATCGGAAAAAAATTGTTTAATAATTCTTTTTGGATATAAGGATTATTATGTGTATGTCACTTATGCGAATATTAATCTACTTAAAGAAAAATTTATATTTGGCCAAGTTATATGTACATATTAATAATATTTGAATAATAGAAAATATTATTTAATTGTTACATAAAGAAACTAGTAACAATTTGGATTAGTATACCCATCTATTTTATAAAGACTTGGTTTTAAAATAAATTGATTGAACATTATGCTGCCAAAGTAGTCTCTTTTGTGAAAATTGATTTATTTAAAACATTAGGAATATGGTGTTATGCAATTCATGCGAATATTGGTCGGCCCAAAGAAAGGTCTATATTTGGCCGAATTACATACACATATTGATAATAAATACATGTTTGGGTAACAAATTAAGAATAAAGTAATACTTATTATTTATGCGAACAATAATCGGCCCAAAGGAAGTTTATTGTTTGGCCAAATAATAAGCATTGCACACTTTTGTTTATTTTCTATTAATTATGCGGTCAATAATCGGCCCAAAGGAAGGTTATTGTTTGGCCAATTAATAGAAAATATATGCGGTAATAAATAGGTTGCGAAGTTTAAGTTTTCATGTGCGCATTAAGTCGGTCCAAAGAAAGGCTTAATGTGTAACAGGAATTTTGACAATATTTGATTACTGCAATGAGAGTATCACTTACAGTTAATTTTCTATCCAAAGATTGAAAATTAATGTTGTTCTAGATATCTCAATATGGATTTTTCCCATTATTTAACTAATGTTTACTGCATGTTCTTTTTTGTTCTAATCCAGAAACTATGGCTTTAGCTACCAATGTTTCTACACAAATTAGTAATATTCCTATGCTGAATGGTTCAAACTTTAAAGTTTGGAAGGATACCGTGAAGATTGTCCTCGGTTGTATGGATCTAGATATAGCTCTTCGAGAGGAGAAACCCACTTCCACTCTGGAAAACCTCAATGAGGTTAAAATAGAGAAGTGGGAGAGATCCAATCGAATGAGCATTATGATCATGAAACGCTCAATTCCTGAGGCGTTTCGGGACTCAATTACTGAGGATAAAGATGCCAAACAGTTCCTGAAAGATGTTGAAAAATTCTTTAATAAGAATGAAAAGGCGGAGGCAAGTAGCCTTTTGAGCAAACTTGTCTCCATGAGGTATAAAGATAAAGGGAACATAAGGGAGTACATTATGGAAATGTCTCATCTTGCTTCAAAATTGAAAGCACTAAAATTAGAGTTGTCTGAAGATTTACTCGTGTATTTCATTTTGATTTCCCTTCCTGCACACTTTGGGCAATTGAAAGTGAGTTATAACACTCTGAAGGACACTTGGTCCTTAAATGAGCTTATATCTCACTGTGTGCAAGAAGAAGAGAGGCTACAGCAAGATAAGACTGAAAGTGCTCACATGGCTTCATCTTCTCAGTATAAAAGAAAGCGTGATACTACTGCGGATGTGCCTTCTCAGCAGAAAAAGGCTAAGAAACAAGATCAAGCTTCAACTTGTTTCTTCTGTAAGAAGGTGGGACACATGAAGAAGGATTGTACCAAATATGCCACATGGCATGTAAAGAAGGGTATAATTCTTACTTTCGTTTGTTCTGAAGCTAAGTTATGCACCTGTTGATACTTGGTGGGTAGATTCTGCTGCTACTACTAATGTAAGTGTTACTATGCAGGGTTGCTTGTGGAGCCGACCGCCGAGTGATACTGAAAGATACATCTATGTGGCAGACGGTAATATAGTTGCTGTCGAAGCTATAGGAACCTTTAGATTATGTTCCACGAGTGGATTTTACTTGGATTTATTAGAGACATTTTATGTACCGTCATTTAGACGAAATTTGGTTTCTGTTTCTCGTTTGGACAAATCAGGTTATTTTTGTTCGTTCGGAGACAATAAAGTCAGTCTCTTTTATAATTCAAATAATATTTGCTCTGGTCATTTGATGGATAATCTATATAGGCTTGACTTAAATTCCTATAATAATGAAATACTGCAAACAGGTACAAAACGAAAACTAAATGAGAATTCGGCATCATTATAGCACAAACACCTAGGTCACATCTCTAAACAGAGAATTCAGAGGCTCGTGTCGGATGGAATTCTCGGACCCCTAAATTTGGCGGACTTTGAAGTCTGTATTGAGTGCATAAAGGAAAAAAAACAAACGAAAGGAAATTAGGTGCCGAGAGAGCTAAAGATGTCCTAGAACTGATACATACCGATATATGTGGCCCATTCCCTACTGTCTCTTGGAATGGACAACAGTACTTTATTACGTTCATAGTGATTACTCTCGTTACGGGTATCTATATTTAATTCATGAAAAGTCCCAAGTCTTGGATGTTTTCAAGTCTTTCAAAACTGAAGTTGAACTTCAACTTGGAAAGAAAACTAAAGCTGTTAAATCTGATCGTGGTGGTGAATACTACGGAAGATATGATGGTTCAGGTGAGCAACGTCCCAGACCTTTTGCTCTTTTCCTAGAGGAGTGTGGTATTGTTCCACAATACACCATGCCAGGCAAACCTAGCATGAATGGTGTTGCAGAGCGAAGGAACCGAACTCTTAAAGACATGGTGAGAAGTATGATTAGTCATTCTTCCTTACCTGAATCACTCTGGGGAGAAGCCTTAAAGACCGCAGTGTACATCCTTAATAGGGTGCCAAGCAAAGCAGTTAACAAAACCCCATATAAAATTTGGACTGGGAAAAGGCCCAGTATAAAGCATTTGCATATTTGGGGATGTCCAGCTAAGGCGCGACCTTATAGGCCGCATGAAAGAAAATTGGACTCAAGGACAATTAGTTGCTACTTTGTTGGTTACGCTGAGCGTTCACGGGGGTACAAGTTTTATAATCCTGCATCAAGGTCTATTTTTGAGACGGAAAATGCGATATTTCTTGAGGATGTTGAGTTTGGGGGGGAAGGAAATATTATGAATGTTGCTTTTGATGAGGATTCTATAACTGACAATGATCAGGACTTTGTGCCTATTATTGTTCAAGATACAGTTATAGTACAAGAGCACAATGAGAATCCTGCTGTAAATCCAGCTACAGTACAAGAGAACAATGAGAATATTATTGTTGCTCAAAATACTGCTACAGTACAGGAAAATAATAAGAATCCTCCTCAACCCCAACCCATACAGCAAGCTCAACAACCTCAAGAAGTGCCATTAAGGAGATCCATAAGAGAAAGGAGAAGTGCAATTTCGGATGAATATGTTGTCCATCTCCAAGAACATGAGGATGGCATTGGTTTGACAGAAAATGACCCAATCAATTTTCTTCAAGCCATGCAAAGTTCTAACTCTGAAAAGTGGATCGATGACATGAAAGAAGAGATGAAGTCTATGAAAGACAATGACGTTTGGGATCTCGTGGAATTACCTGAGGGTGTGAAACCAATTGGTTGTAAATGGATATTTAAAACCAAAAGGGATTCTAAGGGTAATGTCGAGAGATATAAAGCTCGTCTAGTCGCTAAAGGCTTTACTCAAAAAGAAGGCATAGACTATAAAGAGACTTTCTCTCCAATATCATCGAAAGACTCTTTTAGAACCATAATGGTACTAGTAGCTCATTTTGACTTGGAGCTACATCAGATGGATGTAAAGACAGCGTTTCTCAATGGTGACATTGATAAAACGATGTATATGGTGCAACCAAAAAATTTTGTATCAGGTGATCCAAAATCTATGGTTTGTAAGTTAAAGAAATCCATCTATGGTCTCAAACAAGCTTTCCGTCAACGGTATCACAAGTTTCATCAAGTCATTACCTCATACGGTTTTGAGGTGAATATCATAGATGAGTGTGTATACCGCAAGTTCAGTGGGAGTAAATATATCTTTTTGGTCTTATATGTTGATGACATTCTACTTGCCAGCAACGATATAGACTTGTTGCATGAAACTAAGAAATTTCTATCGAACAAATTCGAAATAAAAGATCTTGGTGATGCCTCTTTTGTATTAGGAATCGAGATACTAAGAGATCGTTCTCAAGGTATTCTTGGATTATCACAAAAGAACTATATCGAAAAGATTTTAAGTAGATATGTCATAGAAAGTTATAGACCAATGGACACACCCGTAGTTAAAGGAAACAAGTTTAGTCTCAAGCAATGCTCCAAAATAATCTTAAGAAGACAACAATGCATGATAAACCTTATGCATCAGCACTAGGGAATTTAATGTATGCTCAAGTCTACATACATCCCGATATATCATTTATAGTGGGAGTGTTGGGTAGATACTTGAGCAATCCGGATATGGATCATTGGATAGCTGTTAAACGCGTAATGCGTTGTTTAAAGAGAACAAAGAATTACATACTTATTTATCGGAGATCAGAAAATTTGGAGATCATTAGGTACTCTGATTCCGATTTCATGGCATATGGTTGCGAAACTTTGTCACTAAGCTTCATATAGTAAATGACATTGAAAGGCCATTAAAGATATTTTGTGACAATAAGTCAGCAGTACTATACTCCAATAACAATAAAAGCTTGACAAAATCGAAGCATACAGACATCAAGTTCTTAGTTGTTAAAGAGAAAGTTTAAGAAAAAATAGATTTCCATAGGACATATAGGAACAGAGTATATGCTAGCAGACCCATTACCAAGAGATTGACCCCTAAAGTTTTTTCATGAGCACACTGCTCGGATGGGTGTCAATATTTGTGATGCCTTGGTTTAGTGGGAGTTTATGCTATATGTCCTATAACAGATATTGAGTTATTCTTCTGCAGAATTAAGTTGATGGTTTATTTCATGTTATGTGAAATGTTCATTTTACAATATTTGTATTGTGTTTGATCTCAATAAAGTTGGACCAGCTGGAAATAGACATGCATGAGATCACTTGGCATGTAATTTTCATATTACTCATCCAAATTTGATCTATGTCGTTGAGTGTATTAGAATGGTGATTGGCGTGGTTTAGTCACGGCATTTAATGTGATAAAAGCTGCGGTAGTTCCATATCTAATGTATGAGACGGACCAGATTGTTAAAGTAACGAGAGAAATAGCATTCAGATGCGCGCATAAAGTTTATAAAGATGTGATTATGTCAAGAAATAATATATGTATAGCCCAAGTGGGAGATTGTTAGGAAATTATTTGATTTCCTAACTTATTTGTGGGCAATACATATATTAATTATAATCACAAATTATGCTATTTCAAATTAAATGACTTATATAATGATGATCTCATTTATTGTTTTAAATGCTAATTGAATAAGTCATTATTACTTTTGATTTGGAATTAAATGAGAATAAAACTGGATATTATCTTTTATTCCTTAGATAATTATCTTTTTGGATTTTAGATATATTATCTTTTGGGATTTAGATACTATTTTATTTGGGTTTAAGGGTTTAATGGGTGCCATGCTCAAATATGAATAGACCTTCAGGGTTTCGGTCTCCAATATACCAAAGCCGCCTTTGTTACTCTTTTCCCATCAAAAGAGTTGCAGTTCAGCTACCTAGGAATACAGAAGGTTTTGGTTGAGGAAGATCGAAAGAACCACAAGATCCAAACTCTTCCGATCGTATGATTCATGTTTATGAATTCAGGTACGCTTCCGCATTATGTTATATTATATTTTTGATGATTCGATATGGATAATCTGAGTTAATAAAATTAATTTATTCCACCAGTGATATCCTAACAAATGGTTCATATTTTAATTAAAGGGTTTTAGTTAATAAAGTCAACTCAAAATTTTGGAATTTTGAAACTTTAAAGGATCTATAGATGTGATTCTAATTATGATTAATTATGAATAATGTTATACACATTTAAATTTTATTGTTAATTAATTATAATCAAGTTGATATAATATAACAAAAATCAATTATAATAACTGACATTAGTTCAAGTCTTATTGTTCAATTTAATTAGATTTAATTTAAAAAAATTGAATATATAACATTATTCAATTAATTATAAAGAGAGATGATATGTATAAACACAAAAACTAGTCAATATATAATGGGTTTGTTAACCTGTGTCTTAGAACACATCTTAAAAGAACTATAAAAAAATATTTGATCAGAAATTATTAAAAAATTTGTTATTTTCAATGCATTAAATATATTAAAATTTTAAAAATCTTTTATTATTATATTTTAGTTAATATATATTTTAAGGCACAAAATAATTAAATTCGCATATATTATATTGAGTAAAAATAATGGAAGAAAAAAAGAGAATTCATCAAAAGTAGAGGTAGCTAGCTACTATATAATATATAATTTTTTGTGCTTACTCCATCATTTTTCATTTTATATTTTTTTTTCCTATTATTTCCATCATTTCCAACATGTCTGAGGTAGAAAAAAAGGTAGATTATTGTTCTCGACCATAACTTCAGACCTATTATTTCGATCCACTAGGTCGGTTTATTACTGAGGTCTGAGGATGGAAAAGCTCTTTAGACCCAAGCAAGAAAAGATTAAGCCCGATATCCCTCCAAATTTTGAGAAATTTGACTTCACTAAAGCGTGAAAGTTAGTAAAATGATTAAGTAAAAGATTAATTACTATTAATTTTATAATTTTTATGAAATGTGTATTTTACTATTTTAATTTAAGAATAATTAATTTTTTATTTTATTATTTTATCAACTTTTTCACTTTAAAAAATTTTGATCCAATTCTAAAATTAACTTCCTTGGCTTTCCCAAAAGGAAAAAAATTGCGAGGATCTTCTCAAATCAAGAGATTTTCGACAAATCCTCATGACCACTACTGATAAAAATTTTAGAATTTTCAAAAAGTATGAACTTAACTCTAATTTCAGTACACCTCTTTATGGTAGATTGAATTATAATGCATTTTAAAAAATTATAAATACTATAAATTGAACACAAATTAAAAATAGAGAAATACAATTTATGTGCCCTTTTCTTTTGGGGTTAAAGTACAGTAGAAAAAGTGTTTAATTTGGAAGAAAAGGAAGGAATTTGTCCATATATAGTTACATTTTTTTGTTGTTTCTTTCTTTTTTATTTCATGTCAATGGAAATTAGGAGTTTGAGAAAAATAACCTAGTAATAATAAGTGTGGTTGGACTAATATTTTTAATATTTATGTTTTAAACTCATAGTTTATATTATTTTCAAATTGTAGACTATTTTTAAATCGATCCAAATTATTATATCGATGCATGTTAAATCCCATAATATATATAACAAATACATTAAAAAATTCATCACAAAACACACAAATCTATTAACATATAAACTATACTAATACTCAAAATTTTTAGAAATGTTGGGAGAAATATTACCAACTTAGGCTGTCTATTGTTTCCGCCTCTACTGGTGAAGAAAAAATATAGAGATTTTGTCATGTAAGAAGAGAAAATAATAAATAGCTACCTAATTTTTTATCTTAAAGGTAAATAAATTTTTTTATTAAATTTAAATATAAATAAGTTCTTAACTTTTGTAAATAGGAGATGCATAAATTTTTTCGTATTGAATGCATATCAACGTTAGAACAATTTATGTGTCTCTTATTTATGAAAGTTAAAAATTTATTTGTAATTTAATTTAGTAAAAAATTTATTTATCTTTATGATAAAAAAATAGATATTTATTTGTCTGTTTTTCGATTATTTTTGAAGAGATTGTTACGAACTTACGATTTTAAAAAGCACAAAAAAAATATATAAACAACCTATTTTATATTTGGTAAAAAAAAATATTATATGTTTATATTTTTTAAAATTAAAAATCTATGATAACTTTATATATTAATAAATGCCTATATTTATTTTATTTGTATGTTTATTATATTTATATTCATTCAAATTATTTTAAATATTAAAAATAAATTTATCAAGTATAATTTTTGCAGTTTGTATTTTTTAAAAGTTACTTTTATTTTTATTATTAAATATAACTACTATAATTTTTAAAAAGTTATATATGTTTAAACAATTAAAAACTAAACTAGTTTTGAAAAAAAAAAATCTCCAGATTTAAAAAAGAAAAAGAATAATAATATTCTTTTATCTCCACAGTTTTTAATGATTTTAGAATCATTCATAACCGTTTTAAATGAAAGACTAATCAATTAGAAAAACATGACGAAGTGATCGATCTCCCCTCGGTCAATGAATTCACATAAGACTGTTATCCAAATAAATGACTCTTATTATAACAAACGACCAAATGGAGAAACTTGAAGTCTTGAGTCTTCTCTTTAATATTAAGTTATTAACAACTAACCTTGATCACCGGCTAATTTATTTTGTTATTATAATTACCATAAGAACCATATGGGTTTATTTTAAGTAGATAGAAATTAGATGTGGTTTACATGTAATATATTAGAGAAATATTAGGGACTAATATGTTTATTAACATTAGTCAATATT
Source organism: Arachis ipaensis (assembly GCF_059453495.1). Taxonomy (NCBI): domain Eukaryota; kingdom Viridiplantae; phylum Streptophyta; class Magnoliopsida; order Fabales; family Fabaceae; genus Arachis; species Arachis ipaensis. The sequence goes on from NC_142437.1 coordinate 108,742,409, forward strand.
TAGTTAATATTTTTTTATATTATTTTTTTTTTTTTTACCAAAGATAGAAGACTCGAACCCGCAATCTCTTAATTGAGTATGGGAAGACTATGCCATTTGAGCTATAACTCATTGGCATATTTTTTTATATTATTAGAATTTAAAATTTAATATTTAAAATTTAAAATACTGATTAAGTATATATATGTTAGCTAAAAATAATAAATTTCACATATAGTATTGTTCATATAATTGTTAAAATAATTATGTACAAACAAAAAATCAGTTATTAAATCAATCATCATATATTTATATATATAATTATATTACATAAACACAAAAAATAACTACTAAATTAATTATCAAAATAAATTATATAATAAAATATAAAATAAAAAAATTAAACAACATATATATTTTTACAAAAAATATATAATAATTAATTTGGTTATTAATTTATTTGTATACACAAAATATTTTTTATATTAATATATATAGCTAGATCCATGTAAAACAAACCGTCAAAGTTCAAACTATAGTTGATTATCTGTCTTTTCATGTGGGTCTAATATATAGATAAACTCCTTTATCTCCTCACTCCTCTCTTATTTTATGACTGAAGTGTAGGATTTTTTATTTTAATAAATAAAATAAATGTATTAATTATTATTTTAAATAAATTTAAAATTTATGATCGAAATTTGCCATTATGTCTTATCTATTTTATACTATGAACAAAATAATTTTGCACGCTTCTCGTTTACAGTGTAAATAAAATAAACACGTAGACGTGACACGTGTATATTTCGTTCACACGATAAACAAAATACGTACAAGGTTATCTCGTTCACAGTGTAAACGAGGTTAGGCAACAACTATATATATAACTTGTTGACAGCGTTTGCTCGGGTTCTAGTTTGAACTTTTCAAACTACTTTCTCCTCTTTTTTATCCATTTCTAACCATATAATCGATACATATGACGATGGCGCACACAGCTAGTAAAGACAGAGACATCAACAGGCTGAACGAGACTTTGCGAGAGCAACCAACTTTGCGGTTAGTTCTAATTTATTAAATTTTACGCAATCCTATATAGATAAATGTGTGTATATAACGATGGTTAAAATAGTAGCGAAGAATTAAAATATAGTTTGTATAGTTAGTATGCAATAGGTCATTAGTAGTAATTTAAATATTGTAAATAAGATACGTATAAAATTATTTCGTTCACAGTACAAACGAAATAAGTTAGTGTAACAGATTTTGGTCATAATTTTAAAATTATTTAATTCAGTAATTATTAGATTTAATTTATTTATTAAAATAAAAAATCCCTGAAGCCTAAACATGTAATAGAAGTCACATATAATATAGGTGTCTGCTGTATATAAAATAAAAAATATCAATCACCAGCCCATTCATGAATATTATGAACTTCCAAATATTTTTAACATAATATACAACAAGATTAAAAATAATTTACATACGGAGCACAGTTAGGTATTTAGTTAATAATTTTTTGGTTACATATAATTAATAATCATATGTTTGCTTAAAAAAAGAAGTGTAAAAAATAATATATTTTTAGTTGACCAAATAATATTCCAAAAAAAAACTTTTGTTGTTCATGTAACATTGTCCATAACAAAAAAGTCTAGGTGATTAGATTTTTGTAACTAATATCTAATTAACGATTTTACTTTTATGTCCTTCACAGTTCACAAATATAATTTTCGTTTCCTTTTAATTTGTGTTTAGATTTTGTATTGAAGTATAATCTAGTCAATATCAAGATTCATCCGAGATTATCGTATTGTTGAAGATGCGATCAGACTTCAGTTGGATGATTCCAGTGGAAGTGATGCTGGGTGCTCTGGACCATGAAGAAGTCCATTCATGCAGCATTTCAAAGGTTCCACCAATGCTTCGAGCCCCCAACGAGGAGGCTTACAAGCCAAAGCTGGTGTCCTTAGGACCCTGGCACAAGGGAGCAACACGCCAGCTTCTCCTAATGGAAGAAGCAAAACTCCGCTACATGCGCGACTTTCTTGAAAGAAGAGAAACTGGAACGGATACAAGAACATCAGAACTCAGGCTTCGGGATTGCGCCGTTGACATGATCAGTATGGACAAAGCGATTACTGCCTGCTACAGCGGCGACACAGAGATGGATTCCCATGAGCTCTCCAGGATAATGATTGTCGACGGTTGCTTCTTGTTGGAGCTTCTCATAAGACTTGGTTATTACATGTCGAAGAAGAACAGCAATGATGATGATGATGATAGCTATTTGGGTGATCCTCTCTTTGAAACAGAGGAGAAGGTAAGATCTGTTCTCAACGACATCGTGATGGTCGAGAACCAAATACCCTTGATCGTTCTAAAGAAGTTGTACTACAATGTCTTCCCTGATGAAGACATTGAAGTCAAAGATGACCACCGCGTTGCCAACATCGTGTTCGGTGCTTTCGGTTACACTCCGGTAAGAATCTCTTCAGGTGCCGCTCACATACTCCACCTCATTCATCTGGCCACGGTTGAAGAACGTGACCAGTTAGAGAAGAAGAGAGGGGTAAAAGCGTCTCAAGAGCTAAAGCGATGCGCTACTAAGCTCCGGGCTTCCGGAATAACCATTCGAACCGCCGCAAATAGCAAAGGCAACGGTAAAGTTCCGGATCTATTTGAAGATATTTTTGACTTCGACATAAGATTTAACGAAAAAGATAAGGTGCTGGAAATTCCGGCTCTTCGTATCAAGGAAACGACGGAAGTGAGGTGGAGGAATTTGGTTGCTTGGGAGCAGAGCAGGATTTGGGTGAAAAGGAAGTACACTTCGTATGCTTTTTTCTTCAAAGGTTTGATATGTTGCAAGCACGACATTGAACTGCTTGAGAAGAAGGGAGTGATAGTGAACGATAGCAAGAAGAAAAAAGAAGAATTGCTAAGTATGTTTCGGAAAATCTGCAAGGGTTCTGAACACATGGATCCAGGTTATGGCGGAATTTGTGAGTGCTTGAACCAGTATGAGGCGGAATCTAGGAACGCGTTTCGTGGATTGGGTATAAGGAGTTGGCACAGGTGCAGGAAGGTTTTTGAAATTCTTATGTACTATGCGTGGAATTGGTATGATGCTTTGATCCGTGATCATATCCCTACAGTGTGGAAATTCATAGGAGTTGTGGCAGCTATTGTTCTGCTTGTTCTTACCATCATGCAGACATATTATTCAGCTCGTTCTAATGGCTAGTCAACTAGGAATCTCTCTATTTTTACATTGGAATTTATGCACCATTTATTATTATTTTTTTTCTTTTCCTAGTTTGATAACCATAATGGAAGCCTCTATGTGCTTTCAAGTTTGATAGTTTAAACTTTGAATCCATGAAAGTTTTTGTTGGCCAATTAATATTTGATATTTTGATTTTTATTGTTTTTTTAGTATGTGAAGTAACAATTTTGCTAGGTAGACAACGGATATTGTGAACAACGTGAAATTTAGACTACAATCCTGACACATCAAAGGTAAAAGAAAAACAAACCTCCATTTCCAATTACCCTACCAAAAACCCTATTTTCACATTTCAACTTTTAACTATCCCTTTTAACTCTATTGACCGTTGCACCTCTATTCTCCCAAATCTCCAATTGGCGCCACTCCTTCCCTCACCAGCCACACTTATTGGCGCTACTCCATCCCTCATCACTCAGCCTCAGTGTCAGGCTGTCAGCGCTTCTTCTCTCACCAGCCCAATTATCGGCGTCGCCCACTCCCTCACCATCAACACTCATCGCTGTCGAGATCTTCTTCCTCATCTCCTTTTTCCCGCCTACGCTGCTGCACTCTTGTTCGAGTTGCACCGCCGCCTTCTACAGGTAGAACAGACCAAGCAGTAGCAGTAGAACCAAGCAAGCCGCAATTTAAAAGCCGTTGTACACCGCTATCACCGCTAACTTCAGCAACATCATTTTTTACTACAAGAAGGTTAGTGATAGTTAGGGTTTTATTTCTTAAATGAATGTTTATGCGATGTATTAGACTCCAAGAAATAGTTAGATGTTCTGTGATATTTGGTTGAATTATTGGAATTTTTTTCATGAATGTTTATGCAATGTATTAGACTCCAAGAAATAGTTAGATGTTCTGTGATATTTGGTTGAATTATTGGAATTTTTTTCATCATGTAGACTATTTTTTATTTTTGAATAATTGGACTCAACTGGAAAAAAAAAAACATGAGACTGTTGCTGATTTGCTTTTTTTTATTCATTACTATATCTTTCGCATTTTGGATTAGTTAATCTAGGATTCAGGTAATATGTACAGGTATTTGTTTTGTTTACGTAGTTAATCTTTTGCTTAATTTCGTATGTTGTTTGTGAGTTAATTAAATAATTGATTGAAATTTATTTTGGTTGTGGTTAAATCAAGCTAATTAAATTTGGTATAATAGTAAGAATGTAATATATGTTTCTACTATGTACTGGGATTCAGACGCTAGTTATAGTGGTTTGAAAGAGATGTATTTTGATCGATTGAAATAGTTAATTTTACGTTTTGTTGTAAACCATTTTAAATGATTGGATAATTGGGTTCAAACGGAAAAAAGGGGGTCAATGTTGATAATATGCTTGGTTTCTATTTTTCTCAATTGTATATGTTTCTCATTTTGGTTTTAGAGTATTTTTAAAAAAAAGAAAAAGAAAAAGGGTACAGCTCAGCTTGACATTTGTTGAATTGATATTTCTTGTCAATCTAGAACTCAAGTAGTATGCATGGATGTTTAATTGTTGTGATATTTTGAATGAGATGTACTTTAATTAGTTGAATTAGTGGAATTTTTGTCTTCTTGTAAACCATTTTAAATGGTTGAATAATTGGGTTCAAATGGAAAAAAAAAAAAAAAAAGACGAGTCAATGTTGATGAATTGCTTGGTTTCTATTTTTCACGATTCTATTAGTTTCTCAATTTGGTTTGGGAATTTTTTTTTTATAAAAAAAAAAGATACAGCTCAACTTGGCATTATTGAATTAAAAATTTATGTGAATCTAAAACTCAGGTAATATGCAGGGATGTTTATTTTTCCTTATATGCAGATGTTCATTTTAACTTGAGTGTGGATTTAGTCTAAAAAGTTAGTTTAGACTTTGTTTAATTTGTCAGTGACATGACATAATTAACTTAGCTTTAGTAGTATGCATTCATTATGGTTTGCTAATTAAAATGCATGGTTATTCTATTATTCATTGGATGCTTGTTCTCGAATCAGCTTGTAAAGTTCGGATGGTGTGAAACCTAACCTTTGATTGGTCCTTAACAGATCGTAAATGCACCTGATTTGTGCTACTGAATAGAATATCCAAATGGAAAAAATGTAATACGTAGTTTACTGTTGTTGGCTTCGACTTCAACATGAATGTACTTGTTTCTCACAGCTACCTTCTATTTTGGTAGAAACTAGTAGGGAAGCGTTGTTCACCTTACTATATGAACGGTATGATCAGCCACGTGGAAAAAAAATAATGCCGAATTGAAGCCGAAGGAGATCGAAGATATTGGATTCAGATTCCTAAAAGCAAATCCAGCACTAACCTGTAAAACAGGGCATCATGGTTCAGCTAACAAGGGTCTGCGATGTAGGAACAAGCACATTGAGAGTATATGTCAGTAACATTCGCATTAACGCCGAGTTGATTGGGGGGTTTAGGGATTCTTTCTGGTGGTGAGTTTGTCTTTCATATTAAGCATCCTTTGTTGTGTCAAGTCATTCGATTTCAGTATTTAGTAATTTTATGTACTTTAATGTTTCAAAAATGCAAGCGACGACTTCGCCACACTCGACAAAAAGAATGCTACCCATGTGGCAATTGAAACACAATTCCAAAAAAGAACGACCATCAAACTGCATGATTTCGTCTACAGCTGCTTTATAGAAACTGAAGCAGACAAGATGGAGTTCAGACGGCACTTCATCTTAGTAGTGCTAAAGATGTTCCTGTGCCTAACAAGTCAACAAACAATATCGCCGTGGCACATGTCCCCTATTTAGATGTCTCGGACCTAAGTAGGTTCAATTAGCTGTTGAAGACTTTCAAATGGTTGGAAGCGACGCTCCAAAAATATAAAATTAAAAAGCACGAAACCTGTGGAGACTGCATGTTCGCCCTATTGGTATCATGGTATGTTACGTTTTTAAACTACTAGTATATCCGGCATACCATTTATTTATGTTGCAAATCAAAAGTTGTGAACTTCTTTTCTCTAGGTATTGTACTTCCAGCAGTTGAAGCATGGTTCGCTTGATGACTATCAAGAATCGGAGCCATGGGTCGCCACATGGACTACTACTGAACTTGAAAAGAAGGCAACAAATGTTATTTCCAAGATACTAACCTAGACGAGTTCTTTTTTATACTGTACTATGATAGCTTGCTTTCACATGAATATGATGTTTTTTATAATCCGAACGTTTTTTCTCATATCTAACTTGGATGATTACTAGCTAATTGATACTTTGGATCATTAAACATCAGGGACCCATCACAAGCAAAGCGAAAAATGGTGAAAAACCTAAGGAGGGGGGAGCACGTAAGACAATAACAAAATCACACACTAAAGAAGCGCGCTCAGAGAGGGCGCGAAAAACTTCATCGCTTCCGATGGTAAGTTCCTATTGGAATTTGAGTAAGCTACATTGATTCTCTTTTAACTAAGACAAAGATGCCAACTTTAATTGAGTACATCATTTGCTAGTTTGGTATAGGTTTCTCTAACTATAGAAGTGATCTTGTATTTTGGTATGAATTGGATATTTTGTATGGTTACAATTTTAGTATTCTTATGTGAACAATTGCATGGTTATTCTCTGATTTTTTGAATGTATCCGAATGGAGAAGCACTGACGCTAAAGAGCCCAAAGAGAAATCCATAAAAAGGTAGCCCATTAAGATGACAGAACAACCACCATCAGGACAAAGACGCGTATTCCGATCGAAAAAACAGACAGCTGTAACTAAGGTGAGTATATTTTATTGTGTGTTTATGTTATGTTCTTTATACCATAATTTGTCTTTATGATATAGCTGGACATTAATTGAACAGAATTCAAATAGATGTTTATTTCCTAATTATAATGGTTGTTTTTTTTATTCAGATTAAATATATATCTTAATTAATTTATTAAATAAAAAGTTAATTAATACTAAATGCACAACCAAAATAATCGTGCTTATAAACTAAATCATGATATACTTTCTAGTAAATACAAATCCGAAATCCTTTACCTACTTGATTTAGAAGCTATATAAAATACCATGCATTGGTGGGTTGCATTCACACGTGTATATATTTTACTTTAATAAAGTGTATATATATAGTAGATCATTCCCATCAATTTCCTACTATTTCCTTTTAATTATTTTATCTATTTTTTTTATATATACGAAAACAAGGTTTTATTGCATATAAGTAGTCAAACATTATTTATAAATGACATATTAAATATTAGCAATGAAGTTTATACAGAATCATCTTCTGCTGCTTTTTTGTATGTTCATTTCTAAATATTTTGGTTGTTTTTTTTTATGCCACGTTGAATATTTACATCAACACAGAAAAGTAGGACAACTACGAGGAGAAAGATGTGCATTGTCAAAGGTTGATCATGCAAAAACAACAAAAAATCACTTTCTGAGAAAGCTACCTCATAGCATACCGAGACACATACAGTAGTTTCCGACTCTGATGACGAGGATAATGAGTCAATTGCCAAGAGAATGTGTCAACTGTTTCAATATACAGGGAACCCACAAGATGAGAATCTAGGGGATGATGAGGTCAATGTCAATCATGAAAAAACTCTTGAAAAGCCGTCAAACCCCAAAGACCCTGATCCAATTACACCATCAACAGTACTGGTGCAACTTACAGGATATAATTTTGACAGGCAAGTTGTTTGTGATAAAATCTGTTGTTTGTGCCTGTTTTGCATATGCTATGATTCCAGTTCCTTTAAAAACATAAACTCTTTCTTTTATCTAACATCAGTTGCATTCGACATAGGGACTTTGACATGTATGATGCAGATTTTTGCAAACTACTATCAGCAAGTGTACCGAATCGTATCAAATAATACTTCAGGAGTGGGTTATCGTTCCCATGAAGATTAACAGACTAAGCAAGAAATGGTCAATTGATTAATCTAGTCAGACAATCAGAATTTAGGGTTTTAGAATTCCTTAGCATAAAAGCAGTGAATAAAATAAGACAAATAGTAAATGGTTGGGAGAGTAATATGATTAAAAGAGTTAAGGTTTCAGAGATGTTAAACTTCAGGAAGAATTCTACTTTAATCATGCAAGATATATCTATGGCAAATCATTAGTAATCAAATCTCAATCCCTTGATAATTCAATTTCTCTTAACTTAATAAACCATCAATTCCTTGATTAATTGATTATGAAAAGAGGTGAACTACATTCACTGATTTAGAAACCACACAATTTACAAGAGTTAACTCTAGTTGATTCGATGTCACTTATCAAGTCTAGTTTCAAAACTTAAAGAATTATGAAAAGGAGTTTTCAAGCTTAATTCCAAAAATCAAATTTTTCAATATGATAATTAGAATTCAGTTTAGATTAGAACTATTTCCCAATAGATTCAAACCCTTGTGTTGAAGAACGAAAACTCTTTCTTGAGAAAACATCAATGCATTAGTCAAAAGTAGAAAAGCTATAACATTAGTCCATTAGAATTAACAGAACCCCTAACCTTAACTAAAGAGATTAGTGACTCATGCTAAGCTTGAAAATCAAAGACAATGTATGAAAAACGGCCCAAAGGTCCCCGTCAAAGTTTTTCGGGAGCCTTTTATCCTCAACCTAAAACAAAACTTAAAATCCAAATTCAAACTTCATTAAAAAAAAATCAAATCAAATCTTTCGCAATTAATCTTCAACTCCCATTGTGATTTAGGTCCAAAGCTTAGTGATTCAATTCTTCAACAATGCAATGTGGACCTAGGTGATAACTTGATGCTTGTGGGTTCTTATGATCCGTTATTTTTTTAACTTGTGTGATTTTATTGTTGCAAAATTAGAAAAATTTGAGATATATCCAATCCAATAAAATAACCATTCACTTAAGAGTAAAAATAACTATCCGCATGCCTATGAATTAAATATCCAGCATGCCTAGTGAATTTAACTAGCTATTAATAATTAGACTATTAAAGCGTTTGGCTAAGTGTTTCATACGTATATTTTTGCCTTGTGCCAAACTTTTAGGGCTAACAAGTTAAAGATTGTACCCTAAATATTTTAATTATTAAAATTTTAATATATATCATATTATAAAATTATTTAGTTTAACAACTCCATTTAATGCGCAAAAAAGAAATGACTAAATTTTTCCGGTCACAATTCGAAAGGTAAAGTACTCCTTAACAACTCAAAAAGTTTTTAAATTAGTTTCTAACTATTAAAATAACTCGAACATCCAGCATATTTTAATCAAATAATCATTCGCACGCCTAACGAATTAAATATCCAGCATACTTAGTGAATTTAACTAGTTATTAATAGTTAGACTATTAGACTGTTCGGCTAAGCATGTTTCATACGTATATTTTTGCCTTGTGTCAAACTTTTAAGGCTAACAAGTTAAAGATTGAAACCTAAATATTTTAATTATTAAAATTTTAATATATATCATATTATAAAATTATTTAGTTTAAAAAGATAAAATTAGTGTGTAAACAACTCCATTTAATGCGCAAAAAAAAGAAATGAGTAAAAAGACAAAAAGACAAAACCAAACAGAGGAACCAAATTCCATTTCATCACTTCCTGACTCAATAATGTCCGTAACTTTACGACCTGCAATTGAACACAAAAAGACAAAGCCAAACAAAGGAACCAAATGAAATATCATACCATGAAGTAACTATCAGAAAAATAAATAACTAGTCAATAACCAAAAAATCAGACAAACACACAACAAGAGACATCTAATTATATTAAATCATCCAACAAGAAACAGCCGTCCTGAATTTTTTATTATTGAAACTTCTAAACGTTAACATAAAATCAAAATTTTTGTTTATTTTATATGTATAATTATTTTTTTAAAAAATATTATTATTACTTTTAATCTTTCATTGGAATTATTATGACTCTCAAATTACACTAACCAACACAGTTCCAAAAAAAGTAATACGCATATATGAATAAATTTTTCCTAAAAATGAAATGAGATAATTTAGTCCCATTTTACCACTATCATATGAAATATCTCACTTGATTTTATCAAAATAAAGTTAAATTGAGATAATTCGTTTCAATAAAGATGTTTATGTTCTTTACACACACACACATATATATATATATGACCAATTTATTGTTATAAAATATTTGGTTGAACTGAAAATTATTATCGTTTGCCTTATTATACGGATAAAATATAATAGAATAATCCATTTATATTATGAACAAATATCCGATTTGTATTAAAAATAAACAACCGCATGCAAAAGCAATTTCTACTGCATACCTTGTCGGATTGTTGACGCTCCACAACGCATAAAGTCAAAATATTGCCATCTGAATGCGTAGAATGGTCATTGATGTAGGAGCATAGGGCATTAGAACCTCCTTCATCAATTGAGGATTCCATCAACGGTCCAATGGCATGACTTCAAGCCCAAACACAGTAATGATCTTGGGATAGCTGACGCGGCGTCACTCTTGGTTACCACGAAAGGGTCCAGAGACTAATATGGTGCCCAGAACTGAATCTCGAGGACTAGTATAGATAATTTTGAATTTAAAAAAATTACGTGGTAAAAGATATAAATATGAGAGACCACTTTAAAAATTTTATCGAGCTATGTGATGTTAAGCGAGTAGAAGTAGAACCCATCTGAGAACTGAATTATGGAGGAGTACAAACAAAAAGATTATATTTGAAGCTGCGGTTAGAATTTCTTGTTAAAGTAGTGACGGCTAGGGAATAATTACCGACTACATGGTTAAATGCAAAACTGGATGTTGAGAAAGTAGATCGGTAAGATTTTGAGCGCCTTAAATTCTAAAGGGATTTTGGCACAATGACTTGAACAACAAAAAATCTGTTCTTGGGCAATTCACATAAATAAAATAAATTGGAGAAACTGTTACGCAAATACAAAATTCAGAAAAACCAGACGCAAATGCAATAAACCCAATTATATGTAATCCGCGACATCCTAACGCGGAATCTGAATACACGTAATCCGCTACACTCTGTCGCGGATTACGTTGAGAAGCTGCAAACACATAAACTGCTACACCCTGTAGCAGTTTATGAACAGATGGGCCCAGAGTGTATTCCGCGAGACCCTGTAGCGGATTATAAAGAGAGTGGCTCACTATATAAACCACGTGAGGGTGTAGCAGATTTCATTTGAGGAGTTTTGATAGGGACTTAGAGAGAGAAAGTAGAGAGAAGGCAAAGGATATTCTTGGAGCAGTGGAACAATGGAAGATGAACGGCGGTTGTACGGGCTCAAGGCATTGCTCACGTAACCGGAACCATCAATGAAGAGGTAAGTCTCTTTATTTTCTTTCAATTGGATGATATCTGTATATTTTATTTAACCTTAAGGAAGTTATTTATTAATTAAGAAAAATAGAATCTTAGTTTAGCTTAGGTTTTGAAAATAAAAATATGAAATTTAAAATTTAAATTTAAATGTAGAGAATTTGAAATTTAAGTTGTAGATGGTAAATTTGTAATTTTAAAACCTAGGTAGTTTACATCTTGAAACATAAATTCTGGTTTGGTAATATCAGTGTTAGAAATTAATCAGGTGTTCTTAGGCAACAGAATATGCCGTTACATGATAGGATCATACCTTACTTGGAAAGGGCTAGGTTGTACCACCTGACTAGGCTGAACGCGCATTGGTTCAGGTTGGATGAGCCTCTGGTCAGCGCATTTATCGAGAGGTGGCGGCCTGAGACCCACACTTTCCATATGCCGTTCGAAGAGTGTACTATCACGCTCCAGGATGTGGAATATCAGTTGGGGCTGCCCGTGGATGGCCAGCCTGTTTCTGAGTGCATGACTAACTTTCACTTGCACATCGAGGGGGCCAGACCGGCGTGGGAGTGGTTCCAGGAGTTATTTGGTGAGCTTCCGCCACCGGATAAGAGAAAGTTATACACGGTCCACTTCACATGGTTCCATGAGAGGTTCAGGGTGTTACCGGCTAATGCTTTCGAGGAGACCGTGCGCATTTATGCACGTGCGTATATTATGATGCTTCTGTCGACGCAGCTGTTAATGGACAAGAGTGGTAATCGGGTCCACCTTCGGTGGTTGCCATTTGTGGCGAGACTGACGACATAGGCAACTATAGCTGGGGCTCAGCTGCGTTGGCATGGTTGTACCGATGCATGTGTAGGGTGGCAAACAGAAACGTCACCAACTTGGCCGGGCCCCTATAGTTGCTATAGTCATGGATCTTTTGGCAGTTCCCCACACTGAGGTTGCAGGGGTTTGACACTTTTTCTTTTCTGTTGGCATCTAGGTATTCGTTAATACACGTATTCTTTCAAGTTATTAACATTCTACATATGAAATTACAAATTTATGTGATATTTCTATCATTCAGATGGGCCACATATTTACCCACGTTTGATGGGAAGGAACAACGGATTATTCAGTATCGCCTAACATTAGATCGACTGGGTGATCGAGATGTAAGTCATTTGCTTTTTGTTTTCAATATAGAGTATCTTCATAGTAAGGACGGCAGGGGTGGAAATAAATGGTTCCCCACTTACTATAGGACATGGCATGAGCATTGGGATGAGTGAGTTCGCTCTGTGTTGAGTATCTAGAGAGTGGCTGATCCTGGTCCATCCATTGAGTTCCTGGACTGGTGGTACCATATTACACACAGGATTCTGTCACCGGGGGTTGCATTTGCAGATCCCATGCCAGTTGAGGTTCCGGAGGATGCTATACTCAGAGGGTTGTCGCAGGCGCCCGTTAGAGTTCCAGCATCGGATATGCTCGATAACAGACACATGGAGCAGAGACGATGCATTGGTACACGTGCCAGTGATCGGGAGTGGCGCTGTCTCGACGACATGATGTAGGAGGGGCAGCTTGGTGGTGGTGATGAAGGAGGCCAATCAGATCATCGCCGGCATCGATCTAGTGCTAGACGACGGGCTGCTCGTGCTGGACGAGCACCTTCCGTCCACCATGATGACGAGGTTGGATCGTCCCGTGGTCGATCACCCTACTAACACTCAGGCTGGTGGCACTGTGGAGGCTTGTATGGGTGGTACACATTTTACTCACGTATCTAGCTCCCAGGTGATGCAGGAGCATGTATCTTTATGTTTGTATCGTTAGCTAAAGTAGTCTAGTTTAGTATATATTATTTTATTGTGTTATGAGTTAGTCCCACATCGCCCGAGTCATGAAGGTTTCCCGTCCCCTACTAGTATAAATATGCATATGTACCTCTTTTGTTTATGAGTTGAATTCATTGAGTTATATATTTAAATAAACCGTGTGCTTATTTTTCTCTAGGCTCTTTAAGAGTAAGAGGTGCATCCTTGGCTTAGCCAACCAAGGTGGGTTCTTGTCTATTTTCACCATAGTGGGTTGTTAACCTCGCCAAGATTGGTAGTCCAAGCAACGCCCCGGCGTCAGTTTGGTATCAGAGCAAGGTCGGTTCTCGACTTGCTCCAGTAAAATTTTATTTGGTTCGTGGGTACGATCTTTAGTGCAATTCTCTCGCTGTTGGTACAAGTTGTTGTCAATACGGATTGTCTGTTGCGAAGTTCCGGGTAATATCGTTCTTTTCTCTTCTTTTGGTGCCTTTTCTGTTGGTGGTTATCTTTGTTCATTCCCATCATTATCATCATTGGTGCATTCCCATCATCATTGTGCATCATCATTATCATCATAACATCGACGCCCAAGCATCAACCTCATTGCATAGTAGTAAGAGATGGCTCCAAAGCGTAGAACTACTCAAGAGATTGAAATGGAGGAGTTGCGCCGTCAAGTTAAGGAGTTGCAAGAACAGCTTGCAAAATATGAAGCTGCTTAAAATAATAATGGCAAGCAGAGTGATGACAGTTCTTCTAGCGAAGATGATAATGGAAATCCATTTCATTATTCTTCTTCGTCTGAAGATTTGTCCACACGAAGAGCACGACACAACAACATGAAAGCTAAAGACTTGGGAATCAAAATTGATATTCCTGAGTTTGAAGGGAGACACCAACCTGATAATTTCATCGACTGGCTTTGCACAGTGAAAAGAGTGTTCGAGTTAAAAGACATTCCAGATGATAAGCGTGTGAAGCTTGTAGCAATCAAGTTAAAGAAGCATGTGTCAGTATGGTGGGAGAATCTCAAGCGTCAGCGAGAAAGAGAAGGAAGAAGAAAGATCAAGACATGGGATAAAATGCGTCGTGAGCTCAAGCGCAAGTTCCCCTGAATATTACAGGCAAGACACCTTCATCAAATTTCATAATTTGAGACAAAAGTCATAATCTGTAGAAGAATATACAATGGACTTCGAAGAGTTGCTTATGAAGTGTGACAATCAAGAGCCTGAAGAACAAACAATTGCTTGTTATCTTGGAGGACTAAACACAGAAATTTCTAATGTTGTTCAGCTACAACCATATTGGACCTTGGATGATGTCATTATGTTGTCATTAAAGATTGAAAAGCAAAAAACACAAAGGAATAACACTCAATCGCCGAAAGACAAAGAAGTCATCCTTGATGGTCAACAAGAAATGAAGATAAGATCTTATAGAAGCAACAAGGAGCGTGGATCATCAGGTAAGAAATGCTTCAAATGTCAAGGTTTTGGGCATATTGCTACTGATTGTCCAAACAGAAGGGTTATCACTCTTGTTGAGGAAGAGGTTAATGAAGAACCAATTCAGAAGCAAGAGGAGGAAGGTAAGGTTGACTATGCTATTGAAGAAGTTCCAGCCGATTGTGGAGAAGCTTTAGTAGTTTGTCAAAGTTTGAATACTGCAAGGGTAATAGAAGACGAGAGTTGGCGATGCCACAACATCTTTCACACAAGATGCACTGTTGAAGAGAAGGTTTGCATGGTCATCATAGACAGCGGAAGTTGTGAGAATGTTGTCTCAAATTATATGGTAGACAAACTGAAGCTTCCAACCGAGTTACATCCTCATCCTTACAAGTTGCATTGGTTAAAAAGGGAGAATGAAGTTAAAGTCACAAAACGATGTTTAGTCCAATTTTCTATGGGAAGCAAATACAAGGATAAAGTGTAGTGTGACATCATCCTAATGGACGCATGTCACTTACTGTTAGGACGTCCTTAGTAATATGATCGTCAAACTATTCATGATGGTTTTAAAAATTCATACTCTTTTATCATAGATGGCAAGAAGATCATTTTAACTCCATTACGACATGTAGATGATCAAAAGAATCAAGCTGAGCTGTGCCTTTTTACATCTTTCAAGACTAAATGTACTCGCCAATAAAATCTTTCGCCAATACAAGATGAGCCTTTTTCAACCCAGGGAGGATAATGCAGGAGCCCTTTCCAACCCAGGGAGAATGATGCAGGAGCATGTATCTTTATGTTTGTGTCGTTAGCTAAAGTAGTCTAGTTTAGTATATACTATTATATTGTGTTATGAGTTAGTCCCACATCGCCCGAGTCATGAAGGTTTCTCGTCCCCTACTAGTATAAATATGCATATGTACCTCTTTTGTTTATGAGTTGAATTAATTGAGTTATATTTATATAACCACCCCTGATAGGCGACGCTTAACAAACCGCTGGAATCTCGTTTCGCGGCGGCTTAAAACCGCCTCAAATCACTCCAAGAACCGCCGCTATTTTCCGTTTCCTTTGTAGTGGCTTAGCCGACCAATGTGGGTTCTTGGCTACTTTCACCATAGTGGGGTTGTTAACCTCGCCAAGATTGGTGGCCCAAAAACGCCCCAACGTCACCAGGTATAATGAATTTTAAAAAAAATAAGGCTAAAATAAAAAAAATTAGATCTAGATTTTCTCTATTATAAAAGGAGAGTTCTGTGATGACATTAGTTTTGGTGACTAAGAGTGACATAAGTTTAACCTATAAATAAAATATTGATATACGACAAAAAAAATTATATCTAAGACCAAAATAATTCTCTCTCTCGTAATTTCTTATGGTTATTTTTATCAAAATAATTTCCCATAACTATTTTTATAATTATATAAAAAATTTCAAAAAAATAACACCAAAATAATTTTTTTAATTATATTTATAATTATTATTTTATTATTATTTTTATTTTTAAAAAATAATTTCTTATAATTATTTTTATGATTATTTTTACTAAAATATTTTTTTATAATTATTTTTATTTTTTAATTATTTATTATTTATTATTATTAGTTTTAATAATTTCTAAAAATAACACCAAAATTATTTTTATTTTTACCAAAATAATAACAAAAATAATTAAAAATTAATTTTGGTATTATTTTTAAAAATTATTAAAAATAATAATAATAAAAAATAATTATAAAAAAATTATTTTAGTAAAAATAATTATAAGAAATTATTTTTTAAAAATAAAAATAATATTAAAATCATAATTATAAATATAATTAAAAAAATTATTTTAATAATGTTATTTTTTAAAATTATTTTTATAATTATAAAAATAATTATAAAAATTTTTTTTAATAAAAATAATCATAAAAAATAAAAAAAAAGAATCATTTTAGTCTTAAATTTAATTTTTTTATTATATATCAATATTTTATTTGTAGATTAAATTTATGCCATTTTTAATCATCAAAATTAATATCACTATAAATATTTTACTTATTGGTCAACTTTATAACATCCGTGTATAAATCTTGACAAATATAAGGGAGATCATATAAATATACAATATTAACAAAAAGGAATGATAGACAAACCTATACTATCCTGTAAAGAAATTTCAAATAGAAAAACAAGAGTCTTCAAACTCTAAACAAAGCCTTACCTACGATACCTCACACATGGTATTTGAAAAGCCACAGCAACACAATACAGAAGACAAAGATCATAAATGACACAGAGCAGCTAGAATTGTTCGTAGCTTTCGGTAGCAAAGGATCACGGGCATAACTATCTGATGTTTGGAGTCTAGAATAATCAATCCCTGCATCCAATGGCCAAGAAACAAGATCACAATGACGACTATCGGATGTTGGGTGGCTAGAATCGTTCCTTGGATTCTCTAGATGCTCAGAACTGCGAATAAAATTACTATAGGTGGTTGTGTGCCTAGAACCTGTTTCATCAGAATTTGGCAGTTGAGTAGTACTATGGACAAAACCATTAGATGTTAACAGTCTAGAATTCATAGTAGAACTCAATGGTGGAGCATAGCGGCGAACACCACGGTTAGATGCAAAACTTGGTTCCGAGGCAATAGATTTATTATAGGATGATGTTGAGTGCCAAGAACCCATACTACGGCGAAAAGGATCACGTGTCAAGCGGTTAGAATTCCGGATAGAAGTTGATGTGGGGTCATAATTATGGACAGCACGATTAGATGCAAAACTCCATACCGAGTCAGCAGAGCTATCGGATGTTAAGCGGCTATAACCAGAACCCGTCTCAGAAATACTAGAAAGTGGAGGTGTACGGACAACAGGAGTGGATGTGAAGCGGCGGTTAGAATCAACTGCCGGGGAAAAATTCCGGACGGCACGGTTAGATGCAAAGCTTGATCCCGAGGCGACAGTTGCGTAGAGGGATTTTGAGCTCCTGGAACTTGATGGCTTAGTAGTAGTAGTATTGCGGACATAGCGGCTCGGAGAATAACCGCAGTAGGCACGATTGGATGCGAAACTACTCGCTTCTGATGCAGCAGATGAGCGCCGCCTTGAACTCATCAAAGTAACTAGCCTTGTTAGTATTATTGGATCGATGATCGATTATGAAATGGAATGGGAGTTGCATGCCTTTTTTTATGCAGGTGGAACAAGGATTCTGTGGTCAACGGTTATTAGAAATGGTGGGTGGATGGCTGAATGCGGACATCTTAGCTAACCTCTAAATTCTTTATGCCACTTGCAATCCGACTTTTAGAAGAGAAATATTAGGTGAATTAGAATTTGTTGTTTTTTGTTATTATTTAATTTTTAATTTAATTTTTTTTAGTTTAGAAATCTAATAACATATTTTATTCTATATGTTTAAATATTAATGATTAACTCATAATCAAAAACCATAAATTCTAATAGCTCTTTAATATTATTATGTGCAACCGAAAACGTATTGAATACCAATATTATATGTCTAAATTTACTGACAATGTTCATAATTTACATTTTAGAAAAAACATTTGAAATAGCTAATTTTAAAACATTTATAACTATACTAAAAAGAACGTCCAAAATTTTTTTAGGCGTTTTATTTTTAATGTGTTGGTTGAAATTGGTTGTTATATTATTAGTTTTATAGTGTGATTGTAAAGAAATTATCGTATTTATGCACTGAAATAGTAGTTGTTTATTATTAGTATGAGCATACTTTCTCTTCTTTCTAATTACATATACTGTCTTCTGCTGTTACTCCTTAATTAATAATCAAATGAAACAGCCAAGTTCATCATTCGAAAAAATATAAAATAATGTTGTTTGTAATTCATTTTTACTCTGAAATCTCAGTTTCTTTTATATTATTATTGGATTTAGTGGTTCTCTTGACATTTTCATTTTCGTTTTCAACTAATGAAATCTTCGGTTAAAATATACTCCAAAGGGTTGCATGGAATTTTCGGCTGCATGTCAAAGTCTCCTCTGATCCTTCAGTATTTCCCGATTTCAAACGCGGACAGCTCATATTATGCTTATTTTAATTTTCTCCAATCATGATAACCTTCAATTTGCTCTTGTTTTGTGTATTAGAATAACCAATTAGGTTCAGAGATCAACTTTTGTTTTTGGGATTAAATTACAGTTTAGTAGTTTTTTTCGTAATAACATTATATAAATATAAATTTTTTAAAATTATGTTAGTTTTATTTTGATATTATAGATTATGGCACAACAAATTTATAGAATCAAACTATTTTTACAAAAAAGTCACAACAGATAAAAGTTTAAATAATAAATATTTTAGTTATTATTTTTATATGAAAGAGTTTAATTTTTTACTAATAATTAATTTTAATATTTGTTATCTAACACTTAAAAGAATTTAGTTATTTAATTTTTTATATTTGATTAGGTGTTAAGTTTGTTGTACAAATAAAAATAATTAATTTTTATACTTGTTATTTAAAAATAATATTTTTTCTCTATATATAAAAATATAATTAGATATTAGTATAAAAAATTATATTGATAGTTATAAAATTAACTCAAAAATAATTTTTTTTGAAACAATTAAATCTTAATTCTAGTTATTAATCACAAAATTAGTATTTTCTCCAAATTATATGTAATAAATATTTGAAAAAAATAAAAATATAGATTAAAAGATAAGCGGTGAAAATTTAAAATTAAATAAAAAACTAATAAAATATGTATATAATAATAATATATTTTTTTATGTGAATAATATTATAGGATTATTTTTTTAATTATATTTAATTATAAATTTAATGTATTTCTTATGATTTTATAAATTTATTTAAAATATATTATTTTATTAATTTTAGTTTTTGTAGAATAGGTAAAGAAGAAGAAGGAGAGAGAGTTTGTTAATTTTGAAGAGAAAGATTTTATTTTAGTTGTAATAAAAGAATATCTTGTGACATATTTTAATTTGTTAAATTAATAATATAAAATATAATTATAAGTTATATATAGAGTGGAAAGAGTAGAGAGAAATAAAAAAGGAGAGAGAAGTAGATAAGAGGATAAAGGAAATATTTCATCCCAATTTGAATGAGAATGTGTTATGTGACATATTTTAGTTGTTAAATTAGTAATATAATAATCTTAAAAAAAATATTTTATCCTAATTTTAATAAAAGGGTGTCATATGACATACTTTAGTTGTTAAATTAGTAATATAATATAGTTATATTTTAATTTTAATTTTAATTTAATTTTAATTACAATTAAAGAGTATTATATTACATATTTTGATTGTAAAATTTATAATTAATTATTAATAATAATATATAAAAAATAGAATAGATAAAAGAATAAAAAAGATAAAAAAATAAAACTCTTTAATTTTAAAAAAATATTTAATTTTAATTAAAATAAAAAATAATATATAACATATTTTAATTATAAAGTTAATAATATATAATAAATAAAGTACAGAAAAAATTCATCAGAAACAAAGCTACCATTGCAATTGCAGGACCTCAAAGCAAATAAAAGAAGGCTATGTTTAGTTTTTGTTATTGGAGGTGTGCTTGTATTTTTACAAAAAGATAAATAGAGAGATTGTTATTTTTTTTTCCTTCTTTTTCTGAGAGATATATAAATGACCTTTCTTTTCTCTATTTAACAAACATATATTTTTTTCTCCTTCAAAACTAAAATAAGCTACTATTTATTTTATTTGGCTAAAACATTCTTCAATAATAATTACATATTATATTAGTGATAACTGATTGATTAGTCTAAATTGTAATAGTAATATATAATATATATTTATGGGTTTTTTTCATAAATAAACTAAACTAATACAAAAATACATAAAAGATATTAAAATAAATATTTTTGCAACAATTTAAACTATTTTATATTATTATTTTAATTAAATCAACCAAACAATTATCATTAATTTATATATATTTACATATTTAATTATTGAAAGATATTTTGGTCAAATAAGTTAAAAATTAATTTGGATTGATCTAGTGGTTAACTTACTAATTCACTTAAGCAAGTGTCAAGTATTTGAATTCCATACTTACGCAAGTAACAACCCATTGACTAGCGACAAATTCTTAAACGGAGCTTTGATCTAATTAGTTCTTGATCTATCGGATTGAGAGATGCCGTAAAAAATCAAGAACAATTATTTCTTTTAATCTTAGAAAAAAGGAACGTGGTATTTTCTCTATAAATTAACATTTTGTATATATCTAGTAAATTAAAATATTTACGCATATTTAATAATCATAAATTATAATAATATTATTTATTAAAATTGTATATAAAATTACTACTAGAAAACTAGTTATTACAGGCAGATATTTTCGACGGATTTTATCCTACGGAAATATAGATGAAATTTCAAAGGAATTTTTTGTCGGAAAAAAAATAAATTAGCATAAATTATAGACGAAAAAGAGAATCCATCGATAATTCTGTCGAAAAAATTAATTTTTTCGTGAGAAATGATTACAAATGGAAAATCTGTCTGTAATTAAATGGACAAAAATGCTACGTTTTATTAAATTATTACAGACAAAAAATCCGTCTGTAATTTAAAATTTTCCGTCGAAAATATTGAGTTTACCTTAATTTTATCTCCACCCTATCGAACTCCATTCACACTCCACACAAATCAAATGAGCTTTTTCCTCTCTCCATCACGGAGTTGCTTCTTCTCTTTGTCGCACCAGCTTCTTCCGCCGCTGTTGCCGCCGCTCGCGTTGCAGGATCTCTCTCTGTCATTCCTTGCGTCGCACGGGCTCCCTCCGCTGCCGCTCTCGTCGCGTCTGCAGCGATTCGTGAAACTCAGCTCAACTCGGTGGAAACTCGGTGGTTATTGTTGAATGGCAAAGCTTGAAGCGAAACTCGGAATAATAGTTGACTCCGTTGGTAACTTCTTCTCCGGCAAAGACTAGCTTCCCTGGTGTGACCTTGACATCGTCGTTGTAAGCCTTTTCATTTTCTTGATTCCATTTTCTTCAGAATTGATATCAACTTGTGATTTCTTGTTATCTATTGGTCGTGATTTCAGTCTTGATGTTTAGGCCAAAATCAAGTAAGCGTTTGCAATAGGTTTAGGGTTTAGATATAAATCAATCACATATCTTTTGTTAGTGATTAGATAAATAAAATAAAATAGAATAGAAGTTACTCACATAAATGTTTGATAAGTGTTGATCGGAAAAATATTTTCGATAAAGGTAAGTTGGTTTGAAGTAATAAAGAGGTCAAAGACATAGGCAGTTTTCGAAAAGGTACACGTACAAGCGTGGGCTGGAGGTAATCGACGCGGATTCGATTACATTATAAAATCGAATAGGCCAAATCAAACAGGATATTTGGGACAGGTAATCGAACAAGGTATTCGAATAAGTAAATCGAGCAGTTATGGTAGTGGAGAAGTTAAAGGCTTTTATCACGCGAGGAAATCATAGGAAATGTTTATAGCCAAAAGACGGAAACGGTTACCAAGGAGTATGCATTCAAGGCTGTGATTTTGTAATTAATTATAATTAGTTGTCAGTTACCAAAAGTAGATTATAAATACTAGGAAGTTTTAGGGAATAAAGGTTGGAATTTTAACTCAGAAAATACTCAAGCACACTCACATCCCCTGCAAATTCCTGAGTCTGCGATCGAGTCTCTTTTCTATAGGGTTCCTTTCATGTTTTATCTTTTCAATTTATCTTTCTATAAACTTTACTTTCCAAGTAAATTTATCTTTCAAGCATTTCTTTAATTTTCCTTGCCCAGTTTACATTTCTGCACTTTTAATTTTCATGTCAAAGTCCTTTGACTCACACGAAGGCACTTTACTGCTTTCTTTTATTTTCAATCCAAATCTTTCAATTTCAGTCAATTTACTTTTCAAAATTATTTGTTTTAAACTTCTTTATTCTTTTACAAATCTTTATTTCTTTGTCATCTCGATACACATCTAATCGAAGACCCTTTGATGCACTTTTAGAAAAATGGTACCTGCACAAAGAAGTAGGTTTCGCTCCTAGACCACTAGATATCGAACCACCATTGATTTGCTAAAAATTGACAAAACAAATTGGCATGCCCAGTGGGACAGTTTTAAAAATTTGAAGTGTGTCAAATAATTTTTTCGTGTCATTTGGTGTATGCGATTACGAAGTGAAAAAATCATTCATATGGAAGATGTGTCAAATGTGAATGGTGGTTCATCCACCAGTGATAGCTTACCAGTAATTGTGCAACAAGCAAACGTGACTTCGCGTTCGGAAGGTGCAATTGCAAGTGAGAGTATAGCAGTTACAACTGTTTAAACTGGAAATGTTGGACGTAATAATTGCCACCATTCCAGCCTCCATTAACCGTTGGTTGGCCTCTTTATGGTCTTCCTCCTGGTTACACCCCACCAGTGGATAATTTTATTCCGCCTGTCCGATTCGGGAGTGTAAATTGAGGGAATAACTCTCAAAACCCACAACAGCATTCCGAGTATTCTCGTGATTATAATGTGGGCTCTACTTCAAATGCTGCGAATTCAATGGCAGTATATCGACAACAAGTAGAAGAAAGTCATCATGACTTAGTCAACTTATTGACTCAACAGATGACCATAATTCTAAATCCTATGATGGCTGATCCCGAATCGAAATTTGAACGTCTTGCTAGACAAGTCGAACGAATCGCTCGAATCGTAGATTATGAGGAAGGTGAAAGGCATAATGCTAGAGGAAATAATGAAGGATCCGAAAATATATTTCAAAATGAAAATAATATTTTTAATTGAGAAGATCCTCATGTAGTTCCTCGAAATCAAAATGATGATGACTTTCTAGCCAGATTATGTGTTAATCATGGTGGTGAACGTTATCAAGTCACCAGAATTGTGGAGGAAGTGCTTAATCGAGTTGGCCTGAATGTTGGTTTTATGAATCGATCCCACTTTGTGTCTGCTTTTTTCCAAGTTGTTCAAATGGCTAAACTTTCAAGAGGGGTGAAAATCCGAAGACAATTACAAAGTTTGATGGTGAAGTCGGAGAATCAACTACTGAACATGTCGCTCGGAACTTGGTTGAGATTGAAAATTTAGCCAATGATGAAAATTTGAAAATGAAGTTTTTTCCTTCTTCATTAACGAAGAATGCATTTACTTGGTTTTCGAATCTTAGACCAAATTCGATAACGACATGGAATCAGTTAGAAACTGCTTTTCATGCTCAGTTCTATCGATGGGAAATGAATGTGGTAGTTACTGATCTAGTGGTTCTGAAACATGAAGATGGTGAAACCATTGATGATTATATGATATGTTTCAAGAACTCTAGGAGTAGATGCTATGTTTTATTACCTGAGAGTGAAGTGGTGAAAATAGCAACTATGTGATTAGGATTTTATATGCGCAGGAGGTTTCTTAATGTGCATATCCCTGATTTAGCCCATTTGACTGAAAAGGTTCGTCAGACCAAACTTATGAAAAAGGAGAAAGAGAAATATAGGAGTGAGCAACGATCAAAGGGTAAACCTTTTACTCGAAAAGAAAAAGTTGCTTATGTGACCATGGAGTCCTCAGAGGAAGAAATCAATTTCGAAACAGATGTTGATTTAGCCGAACTTAAAAAAGGCCCTCCATATGTTTGTTCTTTACTCAAAAAGCTTCCTAGTAATGAAAAGTCGAATTATTCAAAAATGAAAAGTGGAAAGAAATATAGTTTTGATATTTCAAAATCTGATCAGATTTTTAATGTGTTGCTTAAAGATAAACAGTTAATTCTGCCTGAGGGTAGAACTTTACTTTCGGTGAAAGATTTGAAAGGAAAACCTTATTGTAAATTTCACCAAGCAACAAGTCATTCGACTAACAGTTGTGTTCGTTTCAAGGACTTAATTCAGGAAGCAATGATGGAGGGACGGTTGAAATTTGATGATGGCAAGAAGGAGATGAAAGTTGGTGTTGATCCCTTCGAAGTAGACGCTAGCTTTGTTGAACCATGTTTTGGGGTAAACATGGTTAGCATGTCCTATGACTTTGATGTGGCTCTTGATGACTTTGAGTCGCAAGTTAAACCGGTATATTTCCGAGCGGGAAATGGTTTGTTGGATTTTTTGGTTCAGCAAAAGATTAAAGACCGGGACGTATCTCTGTGTCCACGGTGTAATGTTGTGTTTGATGCCGAAATAGCGTCAATTTTCAAAAAGGAGAGAATGAAGAAAGAATTAGCTCATAGAGAAGAGTAGGCGCGCCAGAGACAGCCGATTCGGTGCATAGAGGGTCAGAGCTCTAGGACTCCTCAACAAAGTGTGGCTGCACTGTTAAGCCGATCTCAGGCTATTGGTGTCCAGTGGATTCGGAACTGTCAGGAGTTCCAAAAGCGGGATGCTTTATATCGACGCAATCCACAGTGAGGACATCAGGGACCTCCTCGAAATCAATACCCCTACTTTTGTGGTAGAGCCAGAGGTTACCCAAGAGGTCGAGGGGGAAGAAGAAATTTCAATCAGACTAAGAAACCTCAGGTGGAAGTAAGCAAGGGGGCAACGCCCTTTGTGCATTCTCGAATTGTCTTTCCTTCTGATGGAGAGACTTGTATGAAAGGAATTCCATCTCCTGCAAAAATGGAGAAGGGAAAAGCAGTAGCTTAATCCTCAGGGGTCGATAAGAACAAAGAAGTTGGTGTCGATGAAGAATATTTTTATGAAGGGGATGATGACAAGATTGGGATGATTTCGATCATTCCAACTGAATATCTGGGAGAATATGAAGGTGACCCAGATGAAGATTATGATATGGAGGATGAGGAAGCCTTTTCCTTCATCCGAATTGAAGATGAGCCAGGGTACTTCCTTCGGCCTACCAAAAAACAAATGTCTCATCTTCGTCTGCTCCATATAACTACTACTTTGAGTGGGATCAAAGTAAACAAAGTCTTGATCGATGGCAGAGCGGCAATCAGTTTGTTGCCTGAGAGAATGCTAATCAAGGTGGGTAAGCATCCTGATGATTTGGTACCCACAAACATTGCTATGACAGATTTTAGTGGGACTTCAACTTCGGCAAAAGAGCTGGTTACTCTGACTGTGAAGGTTGGTTCATCTGAGCGCAACACTGTGTTTGTGATGGTTCCATCGAGAGCAAGCTATAATGCTTTTCTGGGGCGAGATTGGATCCATGGTGTGGGTGCATTACCTTCTACTGTGCATCAAAGTGTGCTTCTTTGGTCGAAGGATGGGAAACTTGAAGTCATCAAAGCAGATTCGAATCTTTATGTCGAACAGCTGCACGTTGATTTCAGGATATATAATCCTAAATTGAAACCTCTGAATGTTGACTGGACACTGAATTCTTATAATTGTGACGGTTGCTATTTGTTTTCGGAAGGGTTGTCAGTAAGGTTGCGTTACCCAGAGTTGGGATTTGCTCCAACTGGTTGGGACTGCCTGCCTTGAAGATCCTCTGAAGTCACTTGATGGACCAGGTCGAAGAAGTTTCTGATTACCTGGTAACCTTGCATAATTATTTAAATAATTTTATTCCTGTAAAGAATAAAAATGATTCTTTTGATGAAGTGGAATCATGTAGGTTTAGGAGTTCTTTTAACAGTAGTAATTGTACTAGCTCGATATCTTCAGTCGAGTTTTGTCACAATTTAAATATTTCTCCTATGTGTAATGGAAGTGATGCTTCGAATCCAATGGCTGATTTAATATCAGCAGCACATTGTGTTGAAAATCGAAGTAATATCAATAAAGTGGATAATTCAGTTTATTCTATTTCTAATGAAGTTGTTGATTTTACCTTTGACTGCATCTATGATTTAGAACCTTTGGGTTTTGAGAAACATTCTGTAAAAGATGATGATCATTATAAAGGGTTTGAATCTCAAGATCCCTTAGAAGAAATTAATCTAGGGACTCTTGATGATGTTCAAATTACATATATTTGTAAAGTGGACTGAACTCTTTAATCTTTTACATGAGTTTAAAGACTGTTTTGCTTGGGATTATCATGAAATGCCTAGTCTCGATCGTTCACTTGTGGAACATCGATTAGCATTAAAACTGAATGCTAGACCGTGAAGCAAACTCCAAGACGTTTTGCTCCAGAAATCAATGAAAAAATTAAAGAAGAAATAAAATGCTTGATTAAAGTGAAATTTATTCGAACTGCATGCTATGTTGAGTGGGTTTCGAATATTGTCCCTGTGATGAAGAAAAATGGGAAGTTAAGAGTATGCATTGATTTTTGAGATTTGAATAATGCTACCCCAAAAGATGAATATTTTATGCCAATTGCAAATATGTTAATTGATTCTGCAGCGGGAAACGAAATCCTTAGTTTTATGGACAGTTACTCCGGATATAACCAAATCTTCATTGCAGAAGATGACGTGTCCAAAACTGCTTTTCGTTGTCCTGGGGCATTAGGCACTTATGAATGGGTGGTTATGCTTTTTGGCTTGAAGAATGCTGGTGCAACGTATCAGTGAGCAATGAATGCTATCTTCCATGAGTTTATTAGAAAATTTATGGAGGTGTATATCGATGACGTTATGGTCAAATCGATTTCAGTGAATCAACACATTGATCACTTAAGAAAAGCATTTACCACCATGAGAAAGAAGGGATTAAAAATGAACCCTTTAAAATGTGCTTTTGGGGTATCTGCTGGTAATTTCCTGGGTTTTGTTGTTCACAAAAAGGGAATTGCAATCGATAAAAATAAGACAGATGCAATATTAGCACTATCTGCACCTAAATTGAAGAAAGAAGTGCAATCCTTCTTAGGTAAGGTAAATTATCTTAGAAGGTTCATTTTGAATCTCTCTGATCGAACTCGAGTGTTTGCTCCTTTACTCCTTTAGTAAAGCTAAAGAATGATTCACAGTTCGAATGGACGAATGAGCATCAATTAGCATTCGATTCGATTAAGGCTTATTTATCGAATGCTCCAATTATGGCGAATCTTCGTCCACATGAGCCCTTAAAATCATACATTGCAGCATCTAAGAACACGATTGGGTGTATGTTAGCCCAAGATGATGAGAATGGGCATGAGCGGGCCGTTTATTACCTTAGTCGAGTTTTAACTGATATCAAAACAAGGTATTCCCCGATAGAGAAATTGTGTTTGT
The DNA here is from genome assembly GCF_059453495.1 of Arachis ipaensis. NCBI lineage: Eukaryota > Viridiplantae > Streptophyta > Magnoliopsida > Fabales > Fabaceae > Arachis > Arachis ipaensis. The sequence continues at coordinate 108,770,404 of NC_142437.1, forward strand.
CTCTATATTATGCTTGTATGAAATTAAAGTGTTATATGGTGGCTAAATCGGTAAGAGTTATAGCGCAAACCGATCTTATCAATTATATGTTAAGTTTTTCAATGTTACGAGGGCGTTTAGGAAAATGGATGCTGACATTGACAGAGTTTGATTTGCAATATGTCCCAGCTAAAGCTGTAAAAGGACAAGTCATTACAGATTTTCTTGTTGATAATTCGAACAATCTGAATGATCAGGGGGCAAATGTAATCGATGTTGAAGTTGACTATTGGAAGTTATATTTTGATGGATCGAAGCACAAAAATGGTGCATGGGTTGGAATTCTTATTATTTCACCAGAGGGGATTCCATCAGAATTTCAATTTGAATTAAAATATCCTTGCTCGAATAATGTGGCAGAGTATGAAGCCTTGATTTTGGGTCTCGAAATACTGATTAGTAAAGGGGCTTTGGAAGTCCAGATATTAGGGGATTCCCAGTTGGTTTTGAAGCAGTTATCGAAGGAATTCAAATGCAATAATGAGAGGTTGCAAAAGTATTTAACAACTGCTTGGGAGTTGTTAACCTCCTTTCGAAAAGTTTCTTTGGTTCACATTCCAAGGATTCATAATGACATTGCTAATGAATTAGCAAAAATTGCTTCGGGATATAGAATCGGTCCAGAAACTCTCAGGAAATTGGCCAGTGTTCATCAGATTTTAGTACCTGCAAGTGAAAGAGAAGTTTTGTGCATAGACAAATGGAAAGATATTGATTGGAGGAAGCCTATTGCTCAGTATTTAAAAGATCCTAATATTTCAGTTGATAGAAAGATGAAATTGCAAGTAATAAATTTTGTCTTGATGACTGATGAATTATATAAGAAGGGGATCGATGGAAGTTTATTGAGATGTTTAGGCCAAGATGATCAAAATGTTGCTTTGGGCGAAGTCCATAATGGGATATGCGGTGCCCATCAGGCTGGGAAGAAGATGAAATGGGTGTTATATCGTAATCATGTGTATTGGCCATCTATGATAAAAGATTGCATCGATTATGCAAAGGCATGTCAAGAAAACCATAAACATGGCTCGATACAGCAAATTCCAGCAACTGAGTTGCATTCGATAATAAAACCTTGGCCATTTAGAGGTTGGGATTTAGATTTGATTGCATTAATCCATCCTCCTTCATCAAAACAACCCAAGTTTATCTTGGTAGCAATTGATTACTTTGCAAAGTGGGTTGAAGCAATTCCCTTAATAGAGGTTGGTCAAAGTGAAATAATAGACTTTGTTGAGGAACATATTATTCATCGATTTGGAATTCCTCAAACATTAAGTACTGATCAAGGAACTATGTTTACTGGTCAGCGAATTAAAAACTTTGCAGCCTCGAGGAATATCAATATGATTACCTCAACTCCTTATTATGCTCAAGCTGATGGGCAAGTTGAGGCAACAAATAAAATCTTGATAAGTCTGATAAAGAAGCATATCGGGAATAAACCTCAAACTTGGCATGAGACTTTAAGCCAAGTATTGTGGGCTTATCGAAATTCACCAAGAGGGTCAACAAATACTTCACCCTATAAATTAGTTTATGGCCATGATGCAGTGCTACCATTAGAAATTAATTTGAATACTTTAAGAGTATCAAAACAGAATGATTTTCCAGTTGATGATTACTGGAATGCAATGTTTGATGAGTTGAATGAATTAGACTCAGAGCAAATCTTGGCACTTGATAATATGATTCGATAAAAAGAAAGTATTGCTCGAAGTTATAATCGTCGAATAAGAGAGAAATATTTTAATATAGGTGCGTTGGTTTTAAAAGTTATTCTGCCAATGGAGAAGAAATCAAAATTTCTTGGAAAATAGTCCCAGACTTGGGAAGGACCTTTTCAAGTGATAGGGTGATTAGGGTCATATTCTGGAAATGCATATCAAATCAAGGATATCGAGTCGGGAAAAGTAATTAACTCGATAAACGGAAAGTATTTGAAGCAATATTGTTGTTAGTTAAATTAAAGTCAAACATGCATAAGTCCAGAAAAGATAGAAACCATTACAAAAAAGTAGCCTGAAGTAAAGAAATTCAAGGTGCCAAGAGTTTTGCCAAGTTCGAACGCAGTTTTGCCCTTTTATTGTCCAAAGTTGAGAGTGCTTCAATACGCTTGAACTTGTTGAATTGGACCTGTTCAAATTGTTTTTCATATTCTTCTTTCTTGGTTTCAATAGAAATAATTTCTTGAATAATTTGGTGTTGTTCTTGCTGGGCAGTAGTCAGAGGTACGCCTTCAGCCCGCCTCTCGCGAACTTTAGCAAGCTTTTCATTAATTTGGGCCAATTCTTTTTCGAGCCTTGTCTCCTCTTTGTCATAGAAATCTTGAATAGAAATAGCGTGAGAGTTCCTTAGATCGAATTCTTCACGAGAAGTCTTTTTTGGTTGAAGAGAAGAAACACAATTGTCTATTTCAGTTTTAATCTTAGCCGCTTCGTTTTCGATCTCTTGGAGTTCATTTTGAGAGGCTACGCTATTGTGGGCAAGCTCTTTGAATTGTTGGAGTATGGCAGAATACGGAGTAGAAGCCGAAAATCCAAAGGTGGAATTCAAAATATCAGATAAAAGCTGGTTGAGGAGGGCATCTTTAATCCATGCAGCAGATGGATGATCCAGGAGTTTAAGAAGGAATTGAAGTTGTTCTCGAGTGTCAACATCCAACTCGGATAGAGATTGGATGAGGAAGGTTTAGGAAGTGTTGGAGGAGGAACAGGCACTTCGTCCTCTTGGATAACTCGATTCAAGACAGAGATCAAGTTAGCTAATGTAGCACTTGTGGGTGTGGTAGAAGCTCCCGAATTTCCAGATTCATGTCCAGGGGGAGTTTGAAATCCAGCCTGTTGAGGAGGACTGGAGATTCCTTGGGGAGTTTCTAAAATCCTAGATTGAGACAAGTCCGAATTTGTCGTCTCAGCAACTCGAGAGACCGAATCAGAATCTGGGGCCACTTGGTTTTCAATAGAAAGTGCAGCCTGGTTATTTGGTAAGGTTGATTCGAGTATTTGAGTGTGTGTTGGAGAATGCTGCAGAGGATCTTTCATCAAATCGACCACCGGTGTTATACGAGAAGGTGGAAAGGCAACTTGATGTGGTTGATTGGATTCTGTGGCTTGGATCGAATCATGGGATGTAGAGTGTCCCAGATCAAGTTGTTGTTGCAGAAGTGGTTGATCAGGTGCCATAGGAGATGTGATTGAGTGAGCAGTAGTGGTATGCTGCAATGAAAGGTATACAGTTATAAGTCAAGATTTATTTCAATGAAACACATGTAGAAATGATAGTGTTACCAGAATAAGTCTTGGTTTCCGAATTAGTTTTGGACCAAGATCTGAGTCAGCCGTATCCTCCGATTGAGAGGAAGCAGTAAGGATCTCTTGGATGGGTTTCCCACTTCCATAAGAGCTTTCACTTGATGGCTGCAGCCGTAACTGATGGAAAATCAAAATTGAATGCTGTTAAGCAAATGTGGCTTTCAAAATATTTCAATTTCGAATGCATGAATATGTAAAAGTAATTACCCTTCTAGAAGCCCTGGTAGGAGTCTTTCGACTTTTGTGATGTGGTTGTCGTGAGGAGGCTGTGGTTTCAGCTTTTCTTTTTTGGATTCTTTTTGGAGAACCTTCAGCAGCAGGAGCTATTCGAATCGCAGATTGCTGAATTTCCTCTAAAGTACGAGTATACTTAAAGTAATAAGCAATCCACCATTCGAAGCAAAATTTGGTAATGTAGGAGCTGCGATCATAAATAAGGAAATTGAACGTTCCTTGTGTTGCTGGTTCTTTAAGAGGCAAGCATCAAGTTCCTTTTGGGAAGTCAGAGTGATGTGACAGAATGGTTCACTGTTTTGAGGCAGTGGAGATGGGATGGCTTGAGAAAATCCCTGTTGCCTGGCTATAAAATGAGGGGCATACAGGGTCACTTTGAACCTTTCTTTTTCGTGCTGGGACAGCCCTGTAGGAATTATTTGGACAGCTAGTAAATTTGCCCAATTCCGATTGGCAAGTTCATTTTTCTCAGTGTCATTTGGGAAGAGTAAACGATCAAGCCAAACAAGACAATAATTGCGACGCATAAAAGGAGCGAAATTGAGGTTGTCATTATAAAAATCTTTACAGGAATGAAAGACAGAAAAAACAGTCCAGAATCGGTCCTCATCCGATTGTGTATTGGGGAAGTTGGGCTTATAATCAGCTAATCGAAAGCCTTCAATATGCTGTTTATCAGTACCACCAACTCCAGAATTTGTCATAAATATTTCGAAAATGGCATTAAGCCATAGTTGGAGGAGCCAGAGAGGGCCACCTGTACTAATCATACAGTTATCTCGGAGACAATGTACAAATTGGCCAAGTTCCTCAAAGATATCCCCTAGAAGAAGTTTGGCCAAATTAAGAGCTTTCCCTTCATGAAGTAGAGCAGCCAAGGAAAGGAAAAATTTTGACATCTGAACGCTTCGAGAACAGAAAATGATTGCATTCAGCCAATAGAATAGGAAGGCTACATGCTCGTCATCTGTAACAGCAGTGCCTTCTGCACCCATGTTCTAGGCAATAAAATCACTATAAGAAGTGGATAAGACAATATTGTAGTGGCGCTCAGGCTGCATGTCAGGAGTACAGTCTGGAAAACTTATTGGAAGCCCTGTGATAGCGGCTACATCTAAAAGAGACATACCAATCATTCCACAAGGAAGGTGGAAGTTGATGGTTGTCCGGTTCCAGAAACAGGTCACAGCTCCAATAATCCAGGGGAGCGTTGAAGGTGAGAAATGGGAAAGCCGTAATAGTTCTTGGATTTCCAGAGCCCTCCAGTCAGTAGTATTTTTCGGGGCGAGGCGTTGATACTAGGCTGTAAAGTCATATCCTCGAAGATTAATTTTTGGATTATTCCTGAAAGGTTTTTGATTGATGAAGAGGGAAATATCGAGGGCTTAGTTAATTAACAAATATTCCCCTTGAGCACTAGGGAAGAAAGATGTTTTCTTATTCACCTTCTCCAGGGATTTGACGGGTCCGAGGAAACAGTGGGTATCTCCCCCTACTGTGAAAGGAATTAAGATTCTAGTATCATTAGTTTGAAGTTGTGGGTCGTCAATGACTTCATCATTGACTTGATTCAGTATATGGAGGACTGTGGAGCTGGTGGCGCAACAACATGACCTTTCCCTTTGTCTTGGGCAGCAGCATGAGAAGAGGAAGTGGCCATTGTAGAACAGAGAAAAAGGAAGGTTGAAAGGTTAAGGGTAATGCAAGAAAAGCTTAATGCCAGAAAGATTTAGAAAGCAAGGGTTCGAGAAAAATTGAACAATGGCGAGAATGTTGAATTTGAAGGAATATGGTACTGTAGCCGTTATTGTAGAAGGAATGTAAAAAAGAGGTAACTTCCCGAAGAAGGCAAAAAGGTGGAGAGAGAAAGCGTATGTCTCAGGAAACGTGTCGAGTGGATCAGTATTAATGGGGAGTTAAAAGGTAATTATTGCTGATTTAAGAGATTGAAATTTGAATTTGGATTAAGTGTTTCATCTTCTAATAGTGTTATCGAAGGCAAACACATTAATCCAAAGGGCAATTTGTTGATCGGAAAAATATTTTTGATAAAGGTAAGTTGGTTCGAAGTAATAAAGAGGTCAAAGACATAGGCAATTTTCAAAAAGGTACACGTACAAGCGTGGGCTGGAGGTAATCGACACGGATTCGATTACATTATTAAATCGAATAGGCCAAATCGAACAGGATATTCGGGACAGGTAATCGAACAAGGTATTCAAATAAGTGAATCGAGCAGTTATGGTAGTGGAGAAGTTAAAGGCTTTCATCACGCGAGGAAATCATAGGAAATGTTTATAGCCAAAAGACGGGAATGGTTACCAAGGAGTATGCATTCAAGGCTGTGATTTTGTAATTAATTATAATTAGTTGTCAGTTACCAAAAGTAGATTATAAATACTAGGAAGTTTTAGGGAATAAAGGTTGGAACTTTAACTCAGAAAATACTCAAGCACACTCACATCCACTGCGAATTCCTGAGTCTGCGATCGAGTCTCTTTTTTGTAAGGTTCCTTCCATGTTTTATCTTTTCAATTTATCTTTCTGTAAACTTTACTTTCCAAGTAAATTTATCTTTCAAGAATTTCTTTAATTTTCCTTGCCCAGTTTACATTTCTATACTTTTATTTTTCATGTCAAAGTCCTTTAACTCACTCGAAGGCACTTTACTAGTTTCTTTTATTTTCAACGCAAATCTTTCAATTTCAGTTAATTTACTTTTCGAAATTGTTTGTTTTAAACTTCTTTATTCTTTTACAAATCTTTATTTCTTTGTCATCTCGATACACATCTAATCGAAGATACTTTGATGCACTTTTAGAAAACTGGTACCTGCACAGAGGAGTAGGTTTCGCTCCCAGACCACTAGATATCGAACTACCATCGATTTGCTAAAAATCAACAAAACAATAAGCAATAAGCAATAAGCTACTTCGGACCTATCTCAGCTGCCAATAAGGTTAGAAATCAGTATCGTTTGTCCATATATGTATTTGTTGCTGCAAATCAATGGCTTATTGAATTCTGTTTTTGGCTGCAGTTTTTCCTTGCCCAAGTCTCCAGAATCCTCCTGATCACTTTGTAAAAATTATTAACAAGGATTTTGAACAGGTAGTTAGAATATGAATCACTCTAAGATCTTTACTGAACAACAATTTATTTAAAGGTTACAATGATAGATTACAAGGAAACTTAACCAATTTATCTTTGTTTCAGGAGGAGTATCCTGAGAAAGGATTAGCTAGAGGGCTAACCACAGAAGAAGCAATTCATATACTTGTTGAATCATATGATACATCTGAAATTAGTCACCAAGTTCATAAAGAAATAGCTCAAATGAATAAAAGGGTAAGTACAAATTTTTTGAACATTGATCTGATGTCCATATGTAGTACAAATTGTACAAGTGCTGAAAGTCTTAATAATGGATGCAGGACTCAGATGCAATGGAGAAGAAAAGTCATGCTGATTTGTTAACACAGTGCATGGTCCTTACTAGGAGATCTTTTGTGAACATGTATCGTGAAGTAGGCTACCACTGGTTGCGCCTACTTATCTATGGTGGTCTGGCTTTAAGTCTTGGTACCATATTTTTTGACATTGGCTCAAGCAGTGAATCAATTCAGGTACACAAATCTAACAAAAAATTGTCTAATTTTGTTAGTGACATGATTTATTAGTGTAAATTTTTTCTTCTTGAAGATTTTTAACAATTTAGGTACACAAATCTAACAAAAAATTGTCTAACAAGCAGTGTATAAGACCAAAAGCATGCAGAATTTGTTCTTCCTTGTGGAGCGCTGCTTTCAATTACGTGAACCTATATTGCTTGTTGGGGAAACGGGTGGAGGGAAGATTACTGTATGCCAGTTACTAAGTGCCTATTTGCAATTGAAGTTACATATTTTGAACTGTCATAAGCATACAGAAACATCTGACTTCATTGGGGTACATATTTTTCCCCTTCAATTTATTTAGTTTTTAGGACACTTGAGCTCAAATACTATTATTAGCTGTGGTGCTAACTAGAATGATGTCTTCCAAGGGTTCCGTCCTCTAAGAGAGAGATCTAGACTGATTTCTCACTATAAAGAGATCGTTGAACAACTGAAAAAGCTAGAGGGATTTAGATACTTTCCTGAAGAGCCCGTGAGTGCTATTTTTCTGTTATTGTTAACCACTTGGCTCAAAATAAATTCTAAAGTTTTGTTTTAATTTTGTAGTAAGAGACCTGAGACCTAGTTTTGCTGTATTCACATTGTTTTCTGCAATAGTTTTATTTTCTGTACCCATTTTTCTTAATCCAAGTCATTTGTAGCATAAATACTGATTTCTTGTTCTCTTCTATAGTTAGTTTCTTCTGATATAAGGCAAGCTGCCTCAAACTTGATATGCTTAATGGCATGATAAGGAAATATAAAGAATGTCAAATTCAGATTCCTGATGTCAACAGGGATGATCTTTGTGCTTTTGAGCAGTTAAAGTTTGAGCTCGATATCTTGCACAAGAAGTGGCAGAGCATATTTGAATGGCAGGATGGTCCCCTTGTAAAAGCAATGAGAGGGGGTGTTCTCTTTCTTGTTGATGAGATATCTTTGGCTGATGATAGTGTACTTGAGAGACTGAATAGTGTGTTGGAGCCAGAAGGATGCTAGTAAGTTAACTCGTGATGTATCAAGTAGCACCACCTTTTTCTTTATCTAGGATTGATGATAATTGTTTTTCTGTTCCTTGCAAAGAAAATTAGGTGTATTTGGTTTGTGTTTTTATTTTCAGTATTTTCTATTTTTAGAATTTTGTGAAAATAAAAGATACCTCTCTGAGCCTTTACTAAATGAGCTTGAAGGCGACAAGGTGTTGCGCTGAGAAGGTACCTCTCTAAGCCTTTACTGTTACAGGATACAAATTTAGATATGCAGATATTTAATATTTGGTTTATTTGATTTATTTACAGAATTTCCAAGCTTAAAAATGCGGAAAACGTAAAGGAAGATTATCATGAAAGACTCCTGGAAGTTGTTAATGCTATGATAAGTTTTTTTGAGGTATATTATCTTAATATATGCAGTTAATTTTGTTAATGGTGCTTATGCCTTTTTTTTCTCCAATCAATTCCATCAGATCATACTTATATATAGTGTTATTTAGCTTGTATTCATTACATAACTTTTTTTTTTTCAGTGGTTCAACCAATTACATCCTAGCAGAAGGCTTACTGTGAGAGATCTCATTTCTTGGGTTGACTTTTTGGATGTAATGGAAGAAACCTTAGGTCCTGAATGCACTTCTTCATGGAATCTTTCTTGTTTTGCTTGATGGATTAAGTCTAGGTATAGCTTGCCACTTATTTTATGCCTTCAACTTTCTCTGATTTCTCATTCAAATATATTATTGCCATATTGAATATTTTTGTGCTGCTTCTTTTCTTTTATTGCCATTATTCACGGAATGGCAAGAATGGCTGCTTTGATGGCTTCCACCTACAAGGCATATTTGGGTGTTGGTCTTGGTCCTTTAGAGGTAGGAATTTCTTACTAACGAGATAAGTCAGAATTCAGAGAAGTTGACAGTTCAAATTGATATCTATGCGTGCCACTTCTATCTCATTATCGCTTTCAGTTCTTGACCAAGTTCCGGATACCACATCCTGGAAGGGTTGGATGAAGATTTTTCGTCGACATCATGATGCCTACTATGTTAAGCTGGGTCTTAGGGGGCAACAGGTAATGCCAAGAGTTCACTATCCTTTTTCTAATAACCTTCACTTGGTGAAATCAGCATAACTGCATGTTAGGTATACGAGCCAATTGAAAAACTTCATGGATAATGAGAGTTCCTGCAAACTGATAACATTGGAAACAATGTTAATGTTTCTATTTGGTGCTAATCAGGAGAAATATTATATTGCATTATCAACTACTTGTTGATTTGTGCCAACTGATTACCTAATACATAAAGATATTGTAACATTGTTGCAGCTCTAAACTTGAAGGGAGGCCATTAAGCTGTAGGCTTTCAGACAAAGTACGTTGCTCAAAATTTACTTTTGTACTTTTGCTGCTCAGAAGTTTTTTTATCTGGTAATTTATATAGTCATATCTATTAGGTTTGTTGCGATATGGATTCTAAAGTGTCATTTGATTATCATGCAGGCAAATGACCAATTACGGCAATGGTTTGAAGATGATGATGCGCTTGAGCGTGTTATTAACGAAGAGTACGTCTCTAACTGAATATGCTGAGTGTCATCCTTACCATACTTAGTAAGGAATTTTTAGATCTCATAACTCTGTTCATTCTTGTTTTGAATAGGTGGATTTTGTTACCATGTGGAGATGAAACAGGTCTTAAAACTTCTGTTTACCTTTTAGCTTGTAGATGGGTTAATTTTAGAGAAGACATCATCTCCTATAAGAGTTCTCTTAATTGTTTTTTAATCTTGCCCTGATGCACTTGTATAGGTGAATTGAACATTTTTTTCAATTTTTCTCCGAACTTTCTCGTTGTCGCTTTTAATTGGTCATGGCTGTGATTATGTGTCATTCCTGTTTAGTGGGCTGTTAAAAACAGTCTTCAGATTTTTCACAATTTTCTTTATATAGATCGGAGGAAAAAATTTCCAATCCAGAGTCAGAAAACCAAATTCTTCGCCAGCAAGCATTGGCTGTATTACCAACTGGAAAAGCTTTGACTACAAGATTAATACCTGAGGCATTACTTCTACTTCAACAACTGACACATAATTTGATAATACTTTTAACTTTATTGTTCCAATTCATGTGAGTAAGTTAGTTTTATAAAGTAATTAGATTAATTCGATGAATGAAGTTGTATGAGAGTGGAATGATGTAAATGATATTCATTATATGATGTAAATGATATTCATTACTTCTGCTTCAACTTTTTTTAATTATATGACGTAAATGAATTATATTGACTTGTTTGTTTATAGTATTTCTTTTTTTGCTTGATAATATGATGAACTTGTTTAAATTTATATTTATTTTATATGAAAATAAGTTTATTTTGCAATAGAAAAATATAAAAAAAATTCTATTTTACCTTACTGACAGATTTATAAACGGATTTTTTGTCTGTATTTAGAGTGTGGGATGATTTTTCAAGGTTTCAATTACAGACGGAAAATCTGTTGAAAAATCTGTTGCCAATTACTGACGAAAAATCCTTCGAAAAGTTTGACGTTTCAGGAAAATGGAGGGGAGAATTTACCGAGGAAAAATCCGTTGGTAACTGGTAAAAATTCGTCGGTAATTTTTTGACGGAAAAAATTCGTCGGTAAATAATTTTCGACGAGACTTTTACAGAGGGACACCGTCGGTAACTAAAAATCCGTCGATAATAAAGACCAAATCTGTGTATAAATCTGTCTGTATTAAGCAATTTTCTAGTTGTGAATTTAAAATAATTATAATAGGTTTAAATATAATAAAAAATATTTTATTAAGTATAAAGTGAATTTAAAAATATCTTTCCTGTTTCCTTATCATAATTACAAGTGTCTTTTTAGAGTTTAGGATCTAATATTTGGGTTTTTTATTTATATACGCATGGAAAAAACATTATTTTCCATAATGCGTATGTCTCAAAAGTGTTCCTGAAATGCGCATGGCCATTTTATGCCATGCATTTACGAAATGGAATTAGCCTCAATTTTAAGGAAGGTGCACACGAAATGGAACAACTCATGTATACCAGCCACAAAATGGAGCAATCCGTGACTGACACACGCGAAATGGAAACTTTAATAGAGCTGAACACGAAATGATTTACTACTTGTATAAATGATTTATTCTTCATTAACTTTAAAATATAAATATCAATAAAAATACTCGAATTTAGATTTAAATAAAATATAAAAAAAGCAAAACAAATAAAAATATAAATTCAAATTTTGTATTTTAGTTCAAATTCTAAAAATCTACATTTTTATGAATTTATAAATTCAAAATGAAATAATAAATGATTTTTAAAAATTCATTAAAAATTATTCTTTGACTCATTAGCATCTAAAGAGTCATAAATGAGACTTTTGATGTTGAAAGAGTTAAGAGTAAAGTATCGTTTTTGTCCCCAACGTTTAGGGTAAGTCCTATTTGTGTCCTTAACGTTTAAATCGTCCTATTTATATCCTTAACGTTTATAAAAGTGATTCAATGTTATCCTACTATCAATTATACTAACAAATCAGATTATATTTTTCAATTATTCTCACTTGGATGTATTCATTCTCAATTAGGTCTCACTTGGATGTGTTCGATTTTAATATTATACCCATTATTTGTGTTTAGATTCAATTATGTCCCTAGAAAAGTGAATTATGTAAATGTTGTAGGAATTAATTTCAACTTTTGACGAGCTATTTTTCGGAGTGGATCATCGATTCTATCATAGACATTTGTATTCTAACTTCAAGAAGAGATTTTTAAAACTTAAACTAAAGCGCTCATGATGTGTAATTGATGGCAGGATAACATTGAATCACTTTTACAAACGTTAGGGATACAAATAAAACGATTTAAACGTTAGAGACATAAATAGGATTTACCCCAAACGTTGGGGACAAAAACAATATTTTACTCAAAAATTAATATAAAGTATAACTCTTCAAAGTGGCATATTCCTAGAGAAAAAGAAGGGAAATTATTTTAGTAAAAATAATTATAAAAATAATTATAAAAAATTATTTTTTAAAAATAAAAATAATATTAAATTATAATTATAAAAATAATTAAAAAAAATTATTTTGATAAAAGTAATCATAAAAAATTAAGAGAGAAAGAGAGAATCATTTTATTCTTATACTATTTTTAGTCATCAAAAATAATGTCACTATAAATATTTTCACTATAAATATTTTCCTTGTAAGTTAAATTTATGCCATCTTTATAAAATCCGTGTATAAATTTTGACAAACATAAGGGAGATCGTATAAATATACAGTATTAACAAAAAGGAATGATAGACAAACCTATACTATCCTGTAAAGAAATTTCAAATAGAAAAACAAGAGTCTTCAAACTCTAAACAAAGCCTTACCTACGATACCTCACACATGGCATTTGAAAAGCCACAGCAACACAATACAGAAGACAAAGATCATAAATGACAAAGAGCAGCTAGATATTGTTCGTAGCTTTCGGTAGCAAAGGATCACGGGCATAACTATCTGCTGTTTGGAGTCTAGAATAATCAATCCCTGCATCCAATGGCCAAGAAACAAGATCACAATGACGACTATCGGATGTTGGGTGGCTGGAATCGTTCCTTGGATTCTCTAGAGGCTCAGAACTGTGAATAAAATTACTATAGGTGGTGGTTGTGTGCCTAGAACCTGTTTCATCAGAATTTGGCAGTTGAGTAGTACTATGGACAAAGCCATTAGATGTTAACAATCTAGAATTCATAGTAGAACTCAATGGTGGAGCATAGCGGCGAACACCACGATTAGATACAAAACTTGGTTCCGAGGCAACAGGTTTATTATAGGATGATGTTGAGTGCCAAGAACCCCTCTCAAAACCGTGGACGGCAAGATTATTAGACGCAAAATCTGATGATGTTGAGTGCCAATAAGAACCCATACTACGGCGAAAAGGATCACGTGTCAAGCGGTTAGAATTCCGGATAGGAGTTGATGTGGGGTCATAATTATGAACAGCACGATTAGATGCAAAACTCCATACCGAGTCAGCAGAGCTATCGGATGTTAAGCGGCTATAACCAGAACCCGTCTCAGAAATACTAGAAAGTGGAGGTGTACGGACAACAGGAGTGGATGTGAAGCGGCGGTTAGAATCAACTGCCGGGGAAAAATTCCGGACGGCACGGTTAGATGCAAAACTTGATCCCGAGGCAGCAGTTGCGTAGAAGGATTTTGAGCTCCTGGAACTTGATGGCTTAGTAGTAGTAGTATTGCGGACATAGTGGCTCGGAGAATAATCGCAGTAGGCACGATTGGATGCGAAACTACTCGCTTCTGATGCAGCAGATGAGCGCCGCCTTGAACTCATCAAATTAACTAGCTTTGTTAATTGATAAAATTGTGAAAGAATAAGAAAAGAAGAGAAGATACTTTGTATTTCTTGATTGATTGATTGAATTTTATTGAATTATGGAGATAAAACTATATATATATATATATATATATATATAGCATTAGTCTAAGAAAGATAAAAGTAAATAAAGATAAAGATAAGAACAATTAAGTATTTGTTTGGGCGCCATTATTTTGATAAAAAAAATTTTTTTCAATGAAAAAAGATTTTTTTTTATTTTTTAGTGCGTTTGACAAATTTCTAGTAGTAAAAGTAAAAGTACTAGAAAAATTAAAAAAATATCTTTTTTGAGAAGCTGTAATTTATATCTTTTTTTAAAAGATCTTTTTCTCTTAAAAAAAAGATGTTTTTCATCTAATAAATAAACAAAAAAGTACTTTTATATCGTTATACCCAAACATAATTGATAAATAAAAAAAATCTTTTTGCATGAAATACCCAAACATAAAATTACTTTTACTTTTCCAAAAAATTTTTTAAAAAAAGATAACTCGAAAAAAAATATTTTCTTAGAAGTTCACCTAAACAAGCTCTAAAGATAAGATAAGATAAAATAATAAATACTAAAATTATAATTAAATTTATGTATTTTCTTAGGCTGAATTTGTGGGTTACAAGATTTTTTTTTATTGTTGTACCGAGTTAAAGTAGAAGAGAGTAGTTTAATATTAATATTATTAGATCGATGATCAATTATGAAAGGGAATGGGAGTTGCATGCCTTTTTTTTATGCAAGTGGAAGAAGGATTCTGTGGTCAATGGTTATTGGACATGGTGGGTGGATGGCTGAATGCGGACATCTTAGCTAACCTCTAAATTCTTTATGCTACTTGCAAATTGCAATGCCACGACTTTTAGAAGAGAAATGTTAAGTGCATTATAATTTATTGTTTTTTTTGTTATTATTTAGTGGTTAATTTAATAATATATTTTATTCTATATCTTTAAATATTTTTAAATATTAATGATTAATTTATAATAAAAAATAATAAATTTTGATATTTCTTTAATATTATTATGTACAACCGAAAAAATATTGAGAACCATTATATGCCTAAATTTACTGACAATGTTCATAATTTACATTTTCAAAAAAACATTTGAAATAGCTAATTTTAAAACATATATAACTATACTAAAAAGAACGTTCAAAATTTTTTTAGGCATTTTATTTTTAATGTGTTGATTGAAATTGGTTGTTATATTATTAGTTTTATAGTGTGATTGTAGAAGAAATTATCGTATTTATGAACTGAAACAGTAGTTGTTTATTATTAGTATGAGCATAGTTTCTTTCTAATTACAGATACTCGCTTCTGCTGTTACTCCTTAATTAATAATAAAATGAAACAGCCAAGTTCATCATTCGAAAAAATATAAAATAATGTTTGTAATTCATTTTTACTCTGAAATCTCAATTTCTTTTATATTATTATTGGATTTAGTTAGGGCTGCACACAGATCGGATCGGATCGGATATAGCCTAAAATTCTATTCGATTCGTACTGTACTCATCGGATCGGATCGGATACGATATCCGTATTTTTTCAGGCAAGATCCGATCCGCATACTTGCGAATCGGATCGGATCGGATATCGGGTATATCTGCATAATTAAAAAAATTATTTTAAGATTTTATTTGGCTATTTTTACAAAAAAATATTTATAAAATTTATTTTTTACCTGTTTGAGCCTATTTACTCTTAAAATATTATCCATAAAAGTTCTCTTGAATAACAAAAAATAAGTAATAACACAAGATTTAAGTTTAATTATTCTAAGTTGAAGTATAACATAAAAAATTAAAAACAAGGTATCATAAAATTCATAAAATAACACACTAAAATTCATATCACATTAGTGTTTACTTTGTTAAACTATACTATTTATATAAGAAGTGCGGATATGTGGATTTGTGGATCAGATCCGCAAATATCACTGCTAAATCTGTAATCCGATCTTACCATAATGCGGATAGAATCTGATCCGATCTGATGGCTCTGTAGATCGGATAATATCCACAAAAATTAAATCGAATACAGATAATTACCGCCGATATACAAATATTATCCTATCCATGTACGGCCCTATATCTAGTGGTTCTCTTGACATTTTCATTTTCGTTTTCAACTAATGAAATCTTCGGTTAAAATATACTCCAAAGGGTTGCATGGAATTTTCGGCTGCATGTCAAAGTCTCCTCTGATCCTTCAGTATTTCCCGATTTCAAACGCGGACAGCTCATATTATGCTTATTTTAATTTTCTCCAATCATGATAACCTTCAATTTGCTCTTGTTTTGTGTATTAGAATAACCAATTAGGTTCAGAGATCAACTTTTGTTTTTGGGATTAAATTACAGTTTAGTAGTTTTTTTCGTAATAACATTATATAAATATAAATTTTTTAAAATTATGTTAGTTTTATTTTGATATTATAGATTATGGCACAACAAATTTATAGAATCAAACTATTTTTACAAAAAAGTCACAACAGATAAAAGTTTAAATAATAAATATTTTAGTTATTATTTTTATACGAAAGAGTTTAATTTTTTACTAATAATTAATTTTAATATTTGTTATCTAACACTTAAAAGAATTTAGTTATTTAATTTTTTATATTTGATTAGGTGTTAAGTTTGTTGTACAAATAAAAATAATTAATTTTTATACTTGTTATTTAAAAATAATATTTTCTCTCTATATATAAAAATATAATTAGATATTAGTATAAAAAATTATATTGATAGTTATAAAATTAACTCAAAAATAAATTTTTTTGAAACAATTGAATCTTGATTCTAGTTATTAATCAAAATATTAGTATTTTTTTTAAATTATATGTAATAAATATTTGAAGAAAATAAAAATATAGATTAAAAAGATAAGCGGTGAAAATTTAAAACTAAATAAAAAACTAATAAAATATGTATATAATAATAATATATTTTTTTATGTGAATAATATTATAGGATTCTTTTTTAATTATATTTAATTATAAATTTAATGTATTTCTTATGGTTTTATAAATTTATTTAAAATATATTATTTTATTAATTTTAGTTTTTGTAAAATAGATAAATTAAAGAAGAAGAAGAAGAGGAGAGAGTTTGTTAATTTTGAAGGAAAAAATTTTATTTTAGTTGTAATAAAAGAATATCTTGTGATATATTTTAATTTGTTAAATTAATAATATAAAATATAATTATAAATTATATATAGAGTGGAAAGAATAAAGAGAAATAAAAAAGGAGAGAGAAGTAGATAAGAGGATAAAGAAAATGAGTTTATTAATTTTAGAAGAAAATATTTCATTCCAATTTGAATGAGAATGTGTTATGTGACATATTTTAGTTGTTAAATTAATAATATAATAATTTTAAAAAAATATTTCATCCTAATTTTAATGAAATGGTGTCATATGACATACTTTAGTTGTTAAATTAATAATATAATATAAGTATATTTTAATTTTAATTTTAATTTAATTTTAATTACAATTAAAGAATATTATATTACATATTTTGATTGTCAAATTTATAATTAATCATTAATAATAATATATAAAAAAATAGAATAGAATAGATAAAAGAATAAAAAAGATAATAAAAAAGAAAAATAAAACTCTTTAATTTTAAAAAAAATATTTAATTTTAATTAAAATAAAAAATAATATATAATAAATAAAGTACAGAAAAAATTCATCAGAAACAAAGCTACCATTGCAATTGCAGGACCTCAAAGCAAATAAAAGAAGGCTATGTTTAGTTTTTGTTATTGGAGGTGTGCGCGCTTGTATTTTTACAAAAACATAAATAGAGAGATTGTTATTTTTTTTTTCCTTCTTTTTCTGAGAGATATATAAATGACCTTTCTTTTCTCTATTTAACAAACATATATTTTTTTTCTCCTTCAAAACTAAAATAAGCTACTATTTATTTCATTTGGCTAAAACATTCTTCAATAATAATTATATATTATATTAGTGATAACTGATTGATTAGTCTAAATTGTCATAGTAATATATAATATATATTTATGGGTTTTTTTTCATAAATAAACTAAACTAATACAAAAATACATAAAAGATATTAAAATAAATATTTTTGTAACAATTTAAACTATTTTATATTATTATTTTAATTAAATCAACCAAATAATTATCATTAATTTATATATATTTACGTATTTAATTATTGAAAGATGTTTAGGTCAAATAAGTTAAAAATCAATTTGAATTGGTCTAGTGGTTAGCTCACTAATTCACTTAAACAAGTGTCGAATATTTGAATCCCATCTTACACAAATAACAACCCATTAACTAGCAGCAAATTCTTAAATAAAACTTCGATCTAATTAGTTCTTGATCTATCAGATTGAGAGATACCGTCAAAAATCAAGAACAATTATTTATTTTAATCTTAGAAAAAAGAAAAGTGATATTTTCTCTATAAATTAACATTTTGTATATATGTAGTAAATTAAAATATTTACGCGTATTTATACTTTTAGTTTGAATGATATGCTAGGTATTGCTGTTGTTATTTTTAAACGTTATTTATCTTTTAAAAGTTACTTTTAATAATCATAAATTATAATAATATTATTTATTAAAATTGTATCTAAAATTTAAAATAATTATAATAGGTTTAAATATAATAAAAAGTGTCCTTTTAAAGTTTAGGATCTAATATTTTAGGTTTTTATTTATATACGCATGAAGAAAAAATTATTTTTTATAATGTGTATGTTTCAAAAAGTGTTCCTGAAATACGCATGACCATTTCATGCCAAACATTTACGAAAGAGAATTAGTCTCCATTTTAAGGAAAATACACACGAAATGAATGAGAAATACTGTGCATGTCAGAAAACCCATTCCAAGGGAGCCAGGCACAAAATGGAGCAATTCATGTATATCAGCCATGAAATGGAGCAATCTGTGACTGACACACGCGAAATGGAAACTTCAATAGAGTTGAACACGAAATTATTTACTACTTATATAAATGATTTATTTTTATTAACTTTAAAATATAAATATCAATAAAAATACTTGAATTTAGATTCAAATAAAATACTAAAAAAAGCAAAACAAATAAAAATATAAATTCAAATTTTATATTTTAGTTCAAATTCTAAAAATCTACATTTTCATGAATTTATAAATTCAAAATGAAACAATAAATGATTTTTAAAAATTTATTAAAAATTATTCTTTGACTCATTAGTATCTAAAGAGTCATAAATGAGACTTTTGATGTTGAAAAAATTAATATAAAGTACAACTCTTCAAAATACCATATGAATTAAAATTTAGATTTTTCAGAGTTAGAAGTAACGTGTAATATCATCAAAACATTTGTTCTATGTAAGTCCTACGATTTTTGAAAATTTTATTATAAATTAATTTTAAGTTTAATTATTTATTTATAGGTTTAATTTCAGAAATTTCTTTATTAAAGATAATTAAAGTAAATTTTGATTAATTGAGTTTGAAATAAATTAAGATTCTTATTCAATTTTATAATTATTGAATTATTTTTTATATTTAAATTATAAAGTTTAGTAATTGTAAAATAATAATAATTTTATATGATTTGATTTAAGTAATTGAGATTTCGGAATTTAATACTTTCAATTTTTATAGATAAAGAAAATTAATTATATTATCTCTAATTTTAAATTAAAACACTTGATTGGAAAGTCAATTAACAAATTGGTAACTAAATAATATTTTTAAAAAAAATAAATAATAATTTTAAAGGATTAAACTAAATTTTTAATTAATATTCTATACTCCTAATTTTATTAAAATTACCTAAACTACCCTAGTTCTAACCTTCTACCCCACCGCCTTCCCTTCCTTTCCCCAAGTCTAGACCTAAGTGTTTCAGAAAACAAAAGAAACGTTGAGGGAGAGAGAGATAAACAGAGACAGAGAAGAAAGAATAGGGTGAAAGGAAAGAGAGAAGAGGGAGATTCGAGAGAGGGGAGTGCCGGTGGAGGAGGTTGCACCATCCTCGCAGACTGCCGCTGCCGCTGTATCCTGCTGCTTGCGCCGCCGCCGCCGTCCAGGAAGCTGCGGTTTCTGCTTGTCGTCGCCGTTGAGATCGCGAAGAGAGATGGCTCGCGAGTGAAGGGAGGTCGCAGGCTTGGAGCCGCCGCGCCTTCGTCGTCGCTGCTCGCCTTTCCTGTCGCCGCCGTCCAACGCGAAGCGAGCCGCGGTCGCCGCATCTCCCAGCCATGTCTGCCGCCGCCGTATCGTCGAGGGGGAAGCCGTCGGGTCGCACAGAGTGAGAGAGAGAGAGAAAGCACGTGAGCAGAGGAGAGAAAAAAGAGACCCACGCCAGCCACCGCCGCTTCTACAACTCGAAACCCCGCTGCTGCCACCGGAGTGTGCACTACCGATAAGGGTTTTAAGCTTGGCTTCTATTCTTTTGGATTCCGGGAACCTTTATCGTCACTGCATGCTTATTTTAGCTATCTGCCGCCGCTGCTTGTTGTTCTGAACTGTTGCATCGTCGTTGCCGCCGTTCGGGTCACTGGGAAAGTGGCAGTGATCACTGGAACCACCATCGGAGTTACCGTTATTTCAGTTCAGCTGTAACACCCTAATATTCAAATTCTTATGCTCGAGTCATAAGTCAATGATATTACGGTGGTACGACTCTCATTTTGGATTTTTAATATATAAATATAGGTAATTTTCGAAAAGAGTATTAATCGAGAAGCCTGAAAAGAGTAGAAATAAAATCGCGAAGGCGTATCATTCACGTTTCGACAACGAAAAGTTAAACTGCTAAGCCAAACGCGATATACGGACAAGGCATAAAGGAGATTAAGAGATAGATATATATAACATAAGTAAATAGCCACTAGTCGCGACCTGCGAAGTTTAGGCCGACTAGGGTACAGTATGAAAGTAGATGACAACAGCATATCCTAATCTCTCCCAAAGGAAACATAAGAGCCTCTATAGGCAAGTTCCGAAAGAGTTCAATACATAATATAATCTTTTCAAAACAAAGGTGGAGAGATTCTAATCAAAACACAAAGTAGAGGAAATAAAGATCTTCGCCGTCTCTCAGACGACCCACAACTCACTTTTGAGCACCTGGACCTGTATCTGAAAAACAAGAGATATATACGGAATGAGAACCTCGGGCCCATGGGTTCCCAGTACGGTAAAAGTGCCAAATAGATACAATGCACTGCAATAAAAACTCACTAAGCATCCTAAACTTCTTCACCAAATATTCATCCTAGGTTCTCGCTAATCCATGAATAGGCAACTGTCATAAGGGAGTGCTAAATCTAATTCATGTTTCACATATTTCCCAACTCGCTGACTCTTTCACAAATCAGACTCAGAATTATAAGCAAAACCATCACTAGTTGTTCTGCCTCAGCAATTCTATATCAATACATCATACCCTCGCCTGGAGCTAGTGAAACTACATCACTGCGTCTACCCAGAGAGCTCCGATTATCTCATTCAATAATCATCATCATCATGCAATTGCATCATCAATTCATCCCATCAAGAACAGCCCTCACACCCACCGACACCAGCATGAGGGCATCTCAATTGTACAAACACAAGCAATACAGGCAAGTAATACACAAATATGGTACAAGTAGAACAAGTAGCATATAGTCAGGTAACATGGCATATATGATGTAGAAATTCAAAACAAATGGCAAACCCAAACAATTCAAACATATGCAAATGATGAATGCCTGCCCTATGGCTGATGATATCATCTGTCGGTTATCAAGCCAACCCGACATGTCCGGTAGCTAACCCGGGCACAGTCTCTCTGTTGCATATTAATATCATTAGAGGGAATATGTGCCCTGTCACCATTAGAGGGTATCTGCGCCCTGTCGCCATTAGAGGGTATCTGCGCCTTGTCGCCATTAGAGGGTATCGGTGCCCTGTCACCCTTACAACCAGAGAGAAAACACAAGCATGCCTACATTTGACATTTTTCATCATTATTCATTCAATCTCAATTCATATTATAAATCCTCATTGTTA